>NC_066509.1:40559976-40699976 GCF_024679095.1 Eriocheir sinensis
ATTTTCGTCTATTTCAAAATCAATTCTCTCTGTCTGTCTGTCTGCCTTTAATACTCTTCTTTCTACCTTTTTACCTTTTTCTGTCTCTTTAACTCTTCTTTCCTTCAATCTCTCTATCAGCATCTCCTCTACATCTCCCAGCCCCCCTCTCTCTCTCTCTCTCTCTCTCTCTCTCTCTCTCTCTCTCTCTCTCTCTCTCTCTCTCTCTCTCTCTCTTCTCTTTACCTCTCTCTCTCCTCTCTCCTCCTTTCTCTCAATCTCTCAACACTTTCTGTACCCTTTTCCATCACTTCAATCACTCTGCCTCCCTCGATCTATCATTTCTTGCCTCCTTCTCTACTACTCTACTTTCTTTTTCTTTCTCTACCTCTCCCCCTACCACCTTCTTCCTCCTTATATCTTAGGCGGTGGCTGAATGGATAGCAAGACGGCCCCGCGTTCAGGAGGACGCGAGTTCAATCCCCGACCGGTTCCACCAAGCTGGGATTTTTCAGCCGCCGCCGAGTGGTTTAAAACTACCCACATGCTGTCCAGAAGACCACCTATCAACCCGGACTCTAGATTCTAGGATTAAAAATGAGCTCCGGGAGGGCGGCATGAGCCAATGCAAGATGGCGCCACTATAAAAAACACTCGCCTGCGCCAGAACGGGCTGGGCCGACCATCAGGACCCACCGGGAAGAAGCCTTGGACCGACCATCAGGATCCACCGGGAAGAAGCCTACCGGCGCAATAGGCCACAATGTAAAAAAAAAAAAAAAAAAAAAAAAAACCATCCATTCTCTCCCTCTCTCCCTCACAGCCTCCGGCCACGCACACAGCGCCTCCACAGTGTAATGGGACGAACACGCGCGGCAACTAATTCTGTATCGGGCCGCACCTCGACGCCGATCGGTCGACGGGCGGCGGGACGCTTATGTTTGTGGCGGGTTGTGCGGACGGCGGCGAGTGTGCAGAGAGGTAAAGGAGGACGAGCAGGAGGTGGTGAAGGAGGTGGAGGCGGGGGAGAAGACAAGGAGGAAGAGGAAGGATAAGAAAAGTGGAATAGGATTGGAAGAAAAACGAAAGGAGAAATGGAATGGGAGTAGGAGGGTGAAGAAAGGGAAGAAAGAAAGAAGTGTGGGTGATGGTGAAGGAGATGAAAGTGGAAGATAAGGATTACAGGAAAGTATTTATGAAAAGACGGAACATTGGAAAGAGAAGAAGAGGAGGAGGAGGAGGAGGAGGAGGAGGAGGAGGGGGACAAGTAAAGGGGAAGAAAATGGGGCTTGAAGAAAGAATAAGTGGTGGTAGAGGATGGCAGGGAAAAGGAAAAGGAAAAAGAGAGGAGGAGTATCAGAGAAAAGGATGATTAAAGAAGAAAGAGGAAGAGGAACAAGGTGAAAGGACAGGAGAAAAGGGAATTAATGACTAAAATAAGACGAAGAAGACAGGAAGAAAGGAAGAGAAGGATGAAGAGGGGAGAACAAGATGTCGAGGCGATGCTAATGAAGGGAATAATTAAGACGAGGAAATTAAGGTGTTAGATGGAAGGAGAAGGAGGAGGAGATGAGGCATTGGAGAAGAAAAGAAGAGGAGCACAGAGGACGAAATGGCGATGAAATGGAAAGAAAACAAAAGTAACAATCATCTCACTTTAACGAACAAAAAGTCACTGTACAGAGAGAATAAAGGAAAGACAGAAGGGAAAATTTATATAAAGACATTATAAAGAGAGGTGCGAAGGAAAGAAAGACGAAGAAAGGAAAGGATAGGAAGGAAGGAAGGAAGGAAGAATTAATTTAATGGAAATGATGTAAGGAAATTAGGAAGAAAGTAAAAGGAAGAACAACAAAAATGCACTCAAAATAAAATGTAATTAAAAGTTGTGGAAAGAAACCATGAAGGAAAGGAACACATACAGAGAAATAATGTGAGAACACACGAAAAAATATCCAGGAAGCGTAAGTGCATATATAATAACACCTCCCCACCACTACAACTACTACTGCAGATATTACTACTACTACTACTACTACTACTACTACTACTTCTTCTACTACTAATATTACTACTACTACTACTACTACTACTACTACCACCAATACAATCACCACCACCTCCACCACCACGTCCCCCTCCCACCAACATTACCATCGTCACTACCCCCATCACCACCAACACTCTTCCCTCACCCATTGATCCGTAAAAAAAACTCCAAGTCGCTTCACCGAAGCCACAAAAATACAAATACTATTAATCCCCGCAGGTGAACCAATGATGAGGCGGAGGGGGGGGGGGGGGTGTCACCTGGACTTTAAGGTGAATTAATGATGCCTCACCTGCGTTCACATACTAGGTGATATGGGCGGTTGATCAATGGCTTCAATGGGGCGAGGAGGAGGAGGAGGAACACAAAGTAACACAAAGGAAGAACAAACAACAGCAGACCTGCAGGTCCTTACGAGGCTGTTTGTGACAAGCTACACTAACTATCTAATCAAAGGTGGAAGATGAAGGACAGCAAAGGCAGGCTCCTCCCCACCCCCCCATCCCTCCAGCCAAAGCTGGCAGGAAAGGAAAAAGAACCATGCAGCATGGAAAAACTGCATGGAAATTATGTAGGAAAGAGGAAAGAACTACCATTACTGCTATCACTAACCGGGCGATAAAAGCGGACAAGGACACCAGTATTCGAAAGAACTTAAAGTTATTACGACAATGAGTAATATCTAGTTGCTGGTTGGATTCAAAATACTTGTCTAATCTATTCTTGAGGGCCGTAACTGTTGTACTATCAACGACATCACAAGGTAGAGAGTTCCAAACATCAACAACTCGATTGAAGAAGAAGTGTTTAGCTTCGTGCGACGAGAATCTTTTACCACTCATCTTCAAATTGTGATTTCTTCTTGTTCTATTTGATCGATCAATTGTAAAGTAATCTTCCGCATTAATATCACTGAATCCTTTAAACATTTTAAACACCTCGATTAGATCGCCTCGCATTCTTCGTTTTGATAGACTGAATAAATTTACTTCTTTAAGCCTTTGTTCATATGATAAATTTCTCAACCTAGGAATCATCTTTGTTACTCTTCGTTGAACCCGTTCCAACTTTTCTATGTCTTTTCTGTAATAGGGAGACCAAAACTGTACACAGTACTCTAGACGGGTCGAACAAACGAATTATACAGTTTTAATATTACTTTTTTCCGATTTATTATTAAAGACTCGTCCGATGAAGCCAGCCAATTTGTTTGCAGTTTTAACTACCTCTGAACAATGCTGACCGGGCTTTAAATCGATTGAAATAGTGATTCCAAGATCCTTTTCTTTACTTACTGCAGAAAGTTGTTGGCCATTCATTACGTACCGAACGCGATTGTTATTTTTTTTCCGATGTGCAACACTTTACATTTGTCAACGTAAAATTTAATTTGCCATTGATTGGCCCAATGTGCAAGTCGATCTAGATCTGATTGTAAAGCTTCTTCGTCGAGTGTCGCAGTTACTTTACTAGCAATTTTTGTGTCATCAGCAAATTTTGATACTTTGCAAGTGAGCCCATCATCGATATCATTAACATAAATTAAGAAGAGCATGGGGCCAAGCACTGATCCTTGAGGTACGCCGCTTCTGACATCGAGCCAGTTAGATGTAACACCGTTTAGAACTACTCTCTGTTTCCGCTCAGAGAGCCAGTCCACAAGCCAATTGTGAATGTTACTCGAGATATCGTGCGCCAATAGTATGCTGAGCAATCGTTGGTGGGGGACCTTATCAAATGCCTTTTGAAAATCCAGATATATGATATCTACTGATCTGCTTTCATCGAACACCTCAAAAATATATATAATGAAAAAAATCAATTAAGTTAGTTAAACGCGAACGTTTACTACGGAAGCCATGTTGCGAATTATTTATTATATTATTTTCTTCGAAGAATTTCACCATATTGTCGCGAATGATAGTCTCCATTAACTTACAAACAATCGATGTCAGGCTAATTGGTCGATAGTTTCCTGGATGAGACTTGTCCCCCTTTTTGAAAATTGGTGTGACATTTGCTAGTTTCCAATCCGACGGAAGTTTTCCAGCTGTTAAAGATTTATTGAATATGATGGAGAGCGGTTTACAAATTTGATGTTTGATTTCTTTTAAGACCCTAGGGGTAATTTTGTCTGGACCAGGAGCTTTGCTTACTTTAATCTTTTCAATTGTGTGTAAAATATCACGCCACTTAACATATTTTCGGTCCTTCTGACCTCCGGCGATTGAGGTGATAAACAATCTTCGTCGGTAGATACGGATGCGAAAAAGTTATTTAGGACTGTAGCCATTTCATTTTTATCGTTCGTGTGGTTACCATTATCATTAGCAAGCGGTCCGATACCACAAGTGAGTGACTTTATGCTATGGCTTTGTTCAATATTGTGGTGAAGGCCCCCCAAGATTTATCAATATCTGTTTCCGCCGAGATTTCAGTCCAGTCAGAATTATTTAAATTGATCGGAGTTTTACGAAATTCGCTCTCTGATAATCAGGCACCTTTTCTTTACTAGGAGTTACTTTACTTTCTTTCATATTGATGCTGAATGTGATTTTTCGGTAATCGCTTGAGCAAAAAAATGGACCCTCATTTACTTCGTTAACTAGATCAGCTGTCGTTGAAAAGATAAGGTCAAGTATATTATTTTCCCGAGTCGGTTCTTGAACGTGTTGATGTAAATCACTTTATAGTAAATTTGTGTACAGGTCGAGCCCTGTATGACAGTTCAACGGTTCACCCCATCTTTTCACTGGCAAGTTAAAGTCTCCAACAATTACTGCCTCGCAACTGCTACTTGTTTCTAATAATAATTCACTTAATGCGTAGTCGATATCAAGAGTGCCTTGGCGGTCTGTAGATAAGTCCAATTACTATTTTACGAGATTTATTTTTAATTTCAATGAAGACCGTGTCTACATTGGTTATAATATCTGTTTTCACGGATACTGGATGGAGAGAGTTGTGGATATAAAAGATAACGCCTCCACTCTGTCTGTTCTCTCTTTCATGACTAAAGATGGTATAACCCGGTAATCTATATTCCGCAATGAAATCTCTATTTGAAGTGTCTATCCAAGATTCTGTGACTCCGATGATGTGATAATGATTTGTAGCTGCGAGGACTTCTAAGTCTTCAAATTTGTTACGTAGGCTGCGAGCGTTTACATAGCAAGCTTTAATGTGATTCGAGTCGGGTGTTTCGAGGGTTGAGTGCTCTCTTACGGTGGAGCTGCTGGTGTTCTTGCCTCCGCGTTTTTTGGCTTTCGAAGAGCCACTTGGTCACAGAGCAGCCTCCCGAAACGGGCTGCTCCAACAGGGTTTAAGTGGATGCCAACAACAAGGAACAAGTCTGAATAGTAGTAAAAACTGTTCCACAAGTTAGCGAACTGGACGTTTTCATGTGAGCAAAGGGATTGAAGTCTGTTGTTTGTGCTGAAGGACTTACTGTAAAAGTTAGAGTCGGCACCGACCCTCGGGAGGATTCCTGAGATTATGATGTTACTGGCATCCGTTTTACGTTTATATTGCTTGATCATGCGGCGGTATTTCTCAAGCAGTTCCTCAGAACGGGTTGTCTCTACGTCATTTGTCCCCGCGTGAATGACAAAGAGGGTGTTTCGATCGGCATTTTTCGTGACATCATCGCACGCTGCGGTGATGTCGTCCAGTCTGGCACCTGGATAGCAGTAACGTTTTCTGCGGCCGTTTGATGAACGACCACATAACTCAACCAGCTGGCCACGCACCATGGAGTCCCCAACTAGGCGAGTCTCAAACTCATCCTCCATGGTGTCTGCCAGCACCTGGAACCTATTGAAGGTAGTGGGGGTCAGTAAATCCTTGGTTGCCAGCTTCGGTTTGGTTCCATTCCTTACAGGTTGGAACCCGACCTCCTGTGAAGCAGGAAGAGAAGCGTTAAGTGGGGCAGGCTGGAAGTTTTCCTGTGAAGCAGGCTGGGGGTCAGCCTGTGAGGAAGGCTGGCGGTTGTCCTGTGAGGCAGGCTGGGGGTTAGCCTGTGAGGCAGGCTTGGGGTTAGCCTGTGAGGCAGGCTGGGAGCTAGCCTGTGAGGCAGGTAATACGTCCTCCCGTGAAGCAGGAGATTCGTCTGGAGGGGGCAGTCTCGGTGGAGGGCCTCTCCACCATCGATGGTGGAGTCACTGCCACATTATTTGCAACAAATTCATGAAGGGCTTCGAATTTCTTTTCAAGATCATTATGTTTGACTTTCCATTCACTCACAGCCTTCTGAAGTTGTAATCTTTGAACGCAGAGGCGGCAAGTTCTACTCAGCTGGAAGTACTGAGCTGCAAATCGTCCGGGACAGACGTCACACTTTAGGATCGAAGGCATTGTTAGAAATTTAAGCGAGTTAAAAGTTTGAGCAAATATTAAAAGCGCTTTCGAAATAACTTAAAGTGTGACCATAAATTGAATTGAATAAAAATTGGGCATGGAAACTAGATACTGCTGTGTTAGATGCCTCCAACATTGGGAGTTCGCTCCCACAGGGTCTTGAAAACGCTTCAAAGACCAATCGCTTGTCCTGAGCCTCGGTCACAAGAGAGACTTTCCCAACCCGGCGCTTGTCAGCTATTGTCCTCGAAGTTTTGTCCCATAGAACGGGGCCGGCGTAGTCACTCAGAGCAGAGCTAGCAAGGGAGGAGAGGAACCAGCAATTCATTCCAACTTTCCGAAACGTCTAACCCAACTCTGCGACCCTTTCGAGGCCTGGCCAGTGGCACCTGTCTCCAGGTGTTCTCCACCAACTCTAGAGAGTATCAGACGCCCTTCCTGAGAGACCAAAAAGTTGAAATGTTCCTTGAGTATAAGAAAAACCCTCAGAAACTCCTCCTAGAAGCCGGGAGGTACAACCTCAAATGGCCCACGGAAGACATCTTTTTCAGGAGAAAACAAGAACCAGCTGCTATTCAGAATAGGGATGGGAGTACCGTCGATAGAGGGGAGGGACGGGGAGCTCACACCGACAACTAGTTCCCAGGGAGACTTTTTAGTGTAGAGGTCGCCACACTCCTCTACACCGCAGGCCTAAATAGTTAGGCACGGTCCAGCTGACAAGGACCCTGGAACTCCAGCCATTGTCTCATAAAGAGATCCTCTGCCTGCAGTCCAATCCACCATTGCTGCTGCTCAGAGGCTTCACCGTGACCCTGGCACGGGAGACAGATCAGGTATTACACCTTGTCCAAGGGTGACCTGAGACTATGCAGGGCAGGGACGTCTAGTTCCCTGAGGAGGAGGAGGAGGAGGAGCCAAGTCAAGGGAAGAAAAGAGGGAGCGGTAAGGGGAAGGGGATGCTGAGGGGAAAGAGAATGGCGAAGAAGGAGACTTAGTGTGGGAAGAAGAGGAAGGCTAGAAGAAGGGGTAGAAACGAAAAGGGGAAAGACAGGGGACAGAAAGGTAGGTAAAGAAAGGGGAGAAGAGGGAAAGGGGATAAATACTAGAGTAAAGAGAAGGATGGGGGTGGGAGGGTAGAGGGAAGAAGAAGAAAGGTGAGGTAATGTAGTTTGAAAAGAAGGGAATTGATGGAAAAGAGGAAGGGGGGGAAAGAGAGGAAGCGAGTGGAAAGAGGGAAAGGGGAAGGAGAGGAAGAGTTGAAGGGATAGGAAACAAGACGGAAAAGGAGGGGGAATAAGAATATGATAAGCTAAGAGAAGAAAGAGGGGAATTGTGGGGAAGAGGAAAATAAAATAAAGAGGAGAAGGGGGAAGATAATGGAAAACAGGAATAATAAAAAAAAATGTGAACAGGGGTGGAAAAGGAAAGGGGAGGAAAGAGGAAACCAAAGGGAAGAAGAAAGGGGAAGAAAAGAGGAAGAAGAGAGGGGAAGAAGGGAGAGGTAATATTGATGAGGGGGAAGGGCAGGGAGGGAAGGGGGTGAGGTTACGAAGGAAAGTGGCCCGTGTGTGTGTGTGTGTGTGTGTGTGTGTGTGTGTGTGTGTGTGTGTGTGTGTGTGTGTGTGTGTGTGTGTGTGTGTGTGTGTGTATGAGGAAGGTAATTCATATGCACACCTACATACAAACAAACACCTGCCTTCATTCACCTGTCCAGCTCTCCTTAATGAACACGATGTCAATGGCAACTGTAAAACTTTCTTAGACAATATTAAAAAAGCTTTTAGTGGTTGTTTTCCACTTAAATCTAAATTAATAACTGAAAAAAGATTAAACAATCCCTGGATATCAGAGGCAGTACTAAACTCTATTAGGACAAAAAAATATCTATTTAAGGACTATAAAATTGGTGCTGTCACTGAGGCTCAATACAAACAATACCGTAACATCCTAAATAATACTATAGGACAAGCTAAAAAATCTTACTATATGGCTCAATTCACTAATTTTAAAAATAACACCCGTAAAATATGGCGAACAATCCACCAACTTTCTAATCATGACCATAAGAAGAGTTCCACAAATAACATAATCTGTAATGGTAAAAAACTCTCTGAACCTTTACAAATTGCACAAGCTTTTAATGAATTTTACACAAATGTTGCACCTAAACTAGATCACAGTCTACCACCTTCCACCACAGACCCTCTCAGCTTTCTTCAAGGTGACTTTCCTCATTCAATGACAATTCCTATAATTATCCCCCAAGATGTAATTACTGTAATTCATTCCCTTAAAAACAAAAAGTGCAATGTGCATGAAATTCCAGTATCTGTATTAAAAACCAGCAAAAAACAACTTGCAATACCCTTGTCCATACTCTTTAATAATTTTATCAATAATGGCAAATTTCCTCAACTCCTAAAACATGTAACTGTTGCCCCCATCCATAAGAAAGGCCCCAAAGATGAATTAAGTAATTATAGACCAATATCCTTATTAAATGTTTTTTCTATGATCTTTGAAAAAGTAATGAAAAAATTCCTCATAAATTATCTTGAAACTAAAAACATACTTAATCCAAGTCAGTTTGGTTTTCGTTGTGGTCTAAACACTTTCGATGCCTTAAGAACTTATTCAGAAGAAATCTATAACACTTTAGATAATAAACAGTCATTATTAAGCATCTTTGTTGACTTCACCAAAACTTTTGATACAGTCAGACACGATATATTATTACGTAAGTTGTATTACTATGGAATTAGAGGTATTATTCATGACTGCTTTCAGGATTATTTGTCCCACAGAACTCAATCAACCAAATTCCACACTTGTCTATCTGCATCTCTACCTATTCAATACGGTGTTCCACAGGGAAGTGTCTTACGTCCAATCCTGTTTCTCTTATATATAAATGATATTACTTACATATTTACAAACCTTAAAACAATCCTTTCCGCAGATGACTCAACCTTAAATATTACTGGTGAAAATCCTACTGACATGATACATACTGCAAACACTGACCTACAAATCTTTCATAAATGGTGTCTGAGTAATAGATTAACAGTAAACTTAAACAAAACATTTTATATGCTATTTACTAATTAGTCATCACCAATGCTTCCGTCCCTGTTTTTTCCCATGACATTATAAGCAGAACTAATAAACATACATTATTAGGAATAACGTATGATGATACCATGACCTTTAAGCATCACGTAACAAACCAAATCCTTAAATTATCCAGGCTAGTATCTCTGTTATATCAAATTAAAGAATTAATGCCCATTGATGTTTTGAAAATGTTATATAACGCACATGTTTTACCACACCTGTATTACTGTACACCTATCTGGTGCAACACCTACCCCACACACCTGTTACCTCTGTTTAGACTTCAAAAGAAAATAATAAGAATTATTACAAACAGTGACTACTTTGCCCACACACAACCTCTCTTTAAAGAAACAAATTCCTTAAAACTTTTTGACATAAATAAGCAACAAATTGATATTTACATGTATAAAAATATCAAAAGTGAAACCTCCGTGTCCTTACAGCCACAACATACTTATTTCACCCGCACTCATGAAAATTTACGTACACCTGCCCATAATTTAACACTTTTTCAACACTCACTTTCTTATTCAGGACCTAAAACCTGGAATTATATTCCTAATAATATTAAAGCTCTAAATTCAATACACTCCTTTAAAAAACAATTTAAAAAAACATTTCTCTCAATTATAATTATTAAGTCCATGTTTCATCTGTCAGAGTGTGTCCTCAGCTTAATCAATTATTACCTTATACTATTATTATTGTATTAATACTATTACTACTTACATTATCATTTACAGTACTACCATATTATTTTTATAAATCAATTACAATTTTTGTACTAATGATATTGTGTTCATATTATCACTTTAATTATTATTTACACTACTATTACTTTATAATTATCACAATGTTAATTATTATTATTATTACTATAACTATTATTATTATTATTATTATTATTATTATTATTATTATTATTATTATTATTATTATTATTATTATTATTATTATTATTATTATTATTATTATTATTATTATTATCATTTTACTTTTGTCATATATTATATGTTTGTATGTATATATATATATATATATATATATATATATATATATATATATATATATATATATATATATATATATATATATATATATATATATATATATATATATATATATATATATATATATATATATATATATATATATATATATATATATATATATATATATATATATATATATATATATATATATATATATATATATATATATATATATATATATATATATATATATATATATATATATATATATATATATATATATATATATATATATATATATATATATATATATATATATATATATATATATATATATATATATATATATATATATATATATATATATATATATATATATATATATATATATATATATATATATATATGCATATAATTAATCATTGATTAAATCTGGCAGTCACAGCTCCCAGCTTTAAATGGGCTCCTGCTACAATATTATTGTAAATACATAATTGTATAAAGGGATAATTAAATGTTAAATGTTTCAATGTTCCCCCCCCCACCTCCACCCCCCCCACACCCACACACACAAAAACATATGCAGGAAAAGGAAGAAGAGGAAGAGAGGGAGGGATGTATGGGGAGGAGGAGGACGGATGAGGAGGTGGAGGGCGTGTGAGCTCAGTGGGCCAGCCAGGCAGTGGCAGTCTCAGTCTCAGTATCTGGCTGGACGTGGTGCAAAGAGGGTGGTTCACCTCGGCTCTCCCGCCTCGCCTCAGCCTCTCGCGGCCCGCCCCTCGGCGACCCTCAGTGCCAACCCTCGCGCCCCGCAGTGCCGCGCCGCCCCTCGGAGTGCCGGGTCGTGCGTGCCGCGGACAGTGCCTCCAGTGGATATACCGGCACTGTAACCTTTTTTTCACTGCAAGACTCGTGGTTATGCGGCGTCTAGATTACTGATATTATTAAGAGGTAATGAGCTGGAGATCGGACAAGTGGCTCCTTTTTCTAGCCCATTTTCTTCTTTTCTGAGCTTCAACTCCTCTCGCATTTTCTTTATTTACCTGTTTTCCCTTGAGATATTTTGTTTGTTGTTAGTTTTGAATGTTTTGTTTTGATGTGCGTTGAGGTGACTGACAGGTATTAGAAGTGATCATTAATCAAGCTTATGTCTACCTATTGCTACCTGCTCTTTACCTTCTTACATTTTTTTGAAATCCGTGTTTTCTTTATTGTTTGTTTTGCGTGCAAGCGTTGAGGTGATGTACGATTAGTAGAAGTGGTCAATAAGTAGTTTCTACCAGCCTTCACCTGTCCTGTACTTTAAACAATCACACTTCACGCCGGAGAAATATGTTATTTTTTCCCCTTCCTTCAATGATTTCTCACGTGTTTATTCTATCCCGCCATTTCTTTTATTTTTTTTAACATTTATTTTCGTTCCTCAAAAATTATATATAAAAGGTTTGCAAATACTTTATTTTTTTACTACGTTAGGAAAATAACATGACGGTGTTGGAGGGAGTGTGTGTGTGTGTGTGTGTGTGTGTGTGTGTGTGTGTGTGTGTGTAATTCACCACGCCCTCATTATGAGCTGGACTCGTCGTCGCCGGCAAGTACCCTTCCGACAAGAGCTCATTATAGTCGATCTCTGGGTACTGCCAGGACCTCACACACCACACACCCCATCCCCCTTGTTCATGGGGGGACAGTAACCACTCCTTGTCAGAGGAAAAATCCCGGCCTGAGCGGGGCTCCAACTTCCATCTGTCAGCCAGCGAAGCCTAGCAGCGCAGAGCTTTAACCGACTGAGCTATCGAAGCGGTGTCCTGTGTGTGTGTGTGTGTGTGTGTGTGTGTGTGTGTGTGTGACTTAATCCAGCGACTGTCCCTTCTCTCTCTCTCTCTCTCTCTCTCTCTCTCTCTCTCTCTCTCTCTCTCTCTCTCTCTCTCTCTCTCTCTCTCTCTCTCTCTCTCTCTCTCTCTCTCTCTCTCTCTCTCTCTCTCTCTCGTCGTCCTCCTCCTCTAACAATCTCTTAATCCTCTTCCTCCATTTTTCTTTTCTAATTTTATCTTCCTTCCGTGACTTCTTGTGTCGTCCACTTTTTATCCCCTCTCTCGTTTTGTGACCTATTTTTTTTTCTTTCCGTGTATATTATTGCTATTCTTCTCTCTCTGTATCTGTCTGTCTGTCTCTGTCTGTCTGTCAGTCTGTCCGTATCCATTCTCAGACCTACTTTTAACTTCTTTTCTTTCCTTCTTCTGTCTGTCTGTCTCTATCAAGTGTAAAGAAAGTGAGATACTGAAACAAGGCTGAAGGAATATAAAGAGAAAAAAATGTGGCAAAGAACAACAACAGCAAAGACTGTGAAATCGCCTCACCAGGTGGCGCAGATGTCCCTAAACCACGCACTGAAACAACTTGACCCCCACTTCGATACCCCGCAACCACCACCACCACCACCACGGAGGTCACCACCACAACCACCGCCACTACCTCAACCATCACCACCACCTCCTCCACCTCCACCTGTAATCCACCTGGGCCTCCACCTCCTCCATCTTCACCTTCAACTCCTCATCATCGTCGTCCTCGTCCTCGCATCCTCCGCCAACGGTAAGGAGAGAGAGAGAGAGAGAGAGAGAGAGAGAGAGAGAGAGAGAGAGAGAGAGAGAGAGAGAGAGAGAGAGAGAGTGTTATAATTAAAAATTCGTTTGTTTATTAAAGTTATGTCTGGCTACTGACTCCTTGATACCTGTTCTGTGTGTGTGTATGTGTGTGTGTGTGTGTGTGTGTGTGTGTGTGTGTGTGTGTATGTGTGTGTGTGTGTGAGATTCACCTCTTGGTCTGCTGCGGGTCTTTCTCGTGACAGCCAGCCGTTCAACTACGAAAGAGCACAGAGCTCGTAGTACCGATCTTTGAGTAAGACTGAGATCACTCACACACAACACACCGCGACAACGAGGTCACATTTCCTTGCCTGACGTCGCGTACCTACTCACTGCTAGGTGAACAGGGGCAACAATTGAAAGAAGATAAATGCAACTTATCTTTCTCCCGGCCGGAATATCGAACCCTGGTCCTTCTGGTTGTGAGGCAGACGCTCTATCCATTGAGCTACCGGACCGGTGATGGTGGTGGTGATGACGATGGTAAAGGAGGAAGTAATAATTGAGAAAGTATGTTTGTTCTTGCCCTACACCTGTGTGTGTGTGTGTGTGTGTGTGTGTGTGTGTGACTTAATCCAGCTGCATTCTCTCTCTCTCTCTCTCTCTCTCTCTCTCTCTCTCTCTCTCTCTCTCTCTCTCTCTCTCTCTCTCTCTCTCTCTCTCTCTCTCTCTCTCTCTCTCTCTCTCTCTCTCTCTCTCTCTCTCTCTCTCTCTCTCTCTCTCTCTATATATATATATATATGTATCTATCTACCTATTTACCTACCTACCTGCCTACCCCCCCACCCCCACCCCCACACACACACACATAACAAACACGATTAAGGAAATTATAAAAACAAACCTTAATTATACGATTTGTCATATTATACTTTATGTTCCTTTTTAAAACACTTCCTCTTTCATTCCCTTTATTGTTATGTTGTTGCTTCTGTTGTTGTTTCTGTCCTTGTTTTTGTTGTTGTTGTTGTTTCGGTGTCAATAGGTGTCAATACGATTCGAGGGACGCAGAGAAAACAAATAACACAAGTGAACATATGCATCTCGTCACAGGTTACCCCGAAGTTGATAAGGCTAGTGAGGAGATACACGGATACAGAGAACGTGTGTGTGTGTGTGTGTGTGTGTGTGTGTGTGTGTGTGTGTGTGTGTGTGTGTGTGTGTGTGTGTGTGTGCGCGTGCGCGTGTGCGTGTGTGTGTTTGCTCAAGCCACTTTTGCTCCGGGTTTTGTTCTGGCCCGAGGAAGACGAAACAATGAGGAAGATGCACAGAAGATCACGCGCTAGAGGAGGAATAAATAAATAGACATAGAAATAAAGAGGAGGACAGGGAGGAAGGTGCAAAGACCGAGAGAAGATGTTAGAAAAGAAAAAAAGACAGACGAGATTAGCAAGAAAAGGAGTAAATAGATACATAGCTAAAGAGCAAGATAGGAAGGTGAACAGATAGACAATGAGGGAAGGAAAAGGCTGACTGAAAGGAGATAAGCAAAAAAGAGGATTAAACAGACTCATTCATTAAGAGGACGATAAGAGAAAGGTGAGAAAAGGGATACAAGAGATAGAACAAAAGACAGACTGAGAGGAGACTAGCAAGAAAAATGAGAATAAATAAATAGATGCATAAATAAGGAGGAAACTAAGGAGGAAGGTGAGAACGAAGATAGAAAGGGAGATAAAAAAAGAGTAAAAGAAGATAAATAAATACAGTGATCAAGAGTTTTAAAGTTTCTTCTTCCTCTTCTTCCTCTTGGCTTCTCTTTTGTTTCTGCTTCTCCTCTTGTTTCCTGCGCTTTATTATTTTTCTTTGCATTCCGCTTCTCTCTGTTCATCTCTTTCTTATCTCTTATATTTTTACCTCTCTCTCTCTCTCTCTCTCTCTCTCTCTCTCTCTCTCTCTCTCTCTCTCTCTCTCTCTCTCTCTCTCTCTCTCTCTCTCTCTCTCTCTCTCTCATCCTCCTCCTCTAACAATCTCTTAATCCTCTTCCTCCATTATTCTTTTCTAGTTTTATCTTCCTTCCCAGTCTTCTTGTGTCGTCCACTTTTTATCCACTCTCTCGTTCTCCGACCGAATTATTTGTTTTCTTCCCGCGTATATTACTACTATTCTTCTGTCTCTGTATCTGTCTGTCTGTCTGTCAGTCTGTCCGCATCCATTCTCTGACCTATTTTTATCTTATTTTCTTTCCTTCTGTCTGTCTGTCTCTCTGTCTGTCTGTCTCTATCAAGTGTTAAGAAAGTGAAATACTGAAACAAGGCTGAAGGAAAATATAAGAGAAAACAAAACAACAACATGTGGCCAAGAGCAACAACAACAGAGTGCCAAATCGCCTCACCAGGTGGCGCAGATGTCCCTAAAACTCGCATTGCAACAACTTGACCCCCACTTCGATACCCCCCAACCACCACCACCACCACCACCACCACCAGCGTCACCTCCACCTGTAAACTACCTGGGCCTCCACCTCCTCCACCTTCACATCCACTTCCACCTTCAACTCCTCATCGTCGTCGTCCTCGTCCTCGCGTCCTCCGCCAACGGTAAGAGAGAATTACATAGAATTACACAGATAACCAGACCTCACAGGGCCTAAGGCCCGAACTATGTGGTCTGTCCTAAACCCAAGTGACAGTTGTTATGCGGCCACCATGGCGTTGAAACTGACCTAGTGAACATTTAGATGGAGGAGATAGCGGTCAAGATTATTTTTAAACGATGTAATCGAGTTACACTGCACCACTGATGGTGGCAATCTGTTTCAGTCTCGAACGACAGCATTAGTGAAGAAGAATTTTGTGCAATCTGAATGAACTTGTCTACATTTGAGTTTAGCGCCATTATTTCTCGTCGCGTCGAATCATCCATCACAAACAGCTTGGTCGGATCCACGTTGGTAAAACTGTTGTTAAGTATTTTAAAGCACTCGATCAGTTTTCCTCTGAGGCGGCGTTTTTCAAGAGAAATCAGGTTTAGATGTGACAGCCTTTCCTCGTAGGGCTTGTTTCGAAATGAAGGAATCATCTTGGTTGCTCTACGCTGAACACCTTCTAATTTAGCAATGTCTTTCGTATGGTGAGGAGACCAAAACTGCACGGCATACTCCAAATGAGGTCTGACGAAACTGTTATACAAAGGTAGCGTAACATCTTTATTCTTGAATTAAAAATTTCTCTTAATCAAACCGATCATTCTGTTTGCTTTTTTAACGGACTCGTTGCACTGCTGGGAAAACTTGAGGTTAGACGCGACTATGACGCCAAGATCTTTGACCGAGTGAACGCCTTTAAGTTTAACGCCGCACATGTCATAGTCCTTCTTTATAATTCTAGATAAAACCTGCAGAATCTGGTACTTGTTTATATTAAAAGGCATTTCCCATTTTACTGACCAATCTGATATTTTACGCAAATCTTCTTGTAGGCTCCGCCTGTCACATTCCATAAGTACACGCAGAGAGAGAGAGAGAGAGAGAGAGTAATATTACATTAAAGATTCGTCCGTTTATTAGTCATGTCTGGCTACCGACGTGTGTGTGTGTGTGTGTGTGTGTGTGTGTGTGTGTGTTGAATGATTTCGCAGAACTAAGCTTGTTGTTGTCTGTAAACGTTTTTTTTTGTGTGTGTGTGTGTGTGTTGGGAGGAGGAGGAGGAGGAGGAGGAGGACGAGGACGAGGACGAGGACGAGGACGAGAACGAGGACGAGGAGGGAAATGCAATGGCGAGAGAAGTGAAAGAGGAATATAAATTGGTCAGTGTTTTTCTTTCTCTTTTTCTCACTATTTGAAAATGTGGGGGAAAGAAGGAAGGGGGAGAGTGGAGAAGAGAAGGGGAGGGGGGTCAATGTGAGCTTGGTGGGGAGGGAGGGGAGGGGAAAAGAGGAGAGGTGGTGAGTGGGAAGAGGATGATAAGGTACAAAGTGATTTCTTCTGTCTATAGGCATGTGGGAAGGAGATGGGGAGGAAGGGAAGGGCGGTGAAAGTTTGTATTAAAGAACAATTAAGATGGGAAGAAAAAAGTGATGATAGGGGAAGGGTGAGTAGTAACAAATGTACGGAAGTGGGGGTTGCCCCTCTGCGGGGGGGACTGGAAGTGGGGGTTGGGGGGGTCAGCGGGGGGGGTTACGGAAGAGGGGGTATCTGGACCCCCCCTCCCCTACCCCCCCACCCCCCCACCCATCTCTTTTACCTTTTCACCAACCCACCCACCCTCACCCCCTCTCGGACTAGCGTACGGAAGCGAGAGGGTGACGGGAGTAGGGGTGCCCAGCAGGGAGGGGGGGGGGGGGGAGGTGACGGGAGAAGGGGTACTTGAAGGGTTAAGCTAAGATCTTGGACCGTCGAATGACCACGAGATTCTAATCACGGAAAAGGTTAAGGACATTAGGTTAATGACCAAGCTGGAATATGAATTTACTCTCTAATGCAAGTCCGAAAATAAAATAAAAAATCGCCATTGAACGTAAGACTCGATAAATTATTTAAGTTTTTGCTGGATGTATTGTATCATTATCTTCTTATTTCTCATTTCTCAACTTGTTTCTTCTTATTTCGTCGCACGATGTCGCCTGCTGCCGCCGCCGCGCACATTTCGCGAGTCATTTTTTTTATATATGAGCCAGATCGAAACATAAAAGCGTTTTATCTACATGTTTCCACAAATCGAATAAATTTTAAGACAATTATTGTTTTTTTTTTCATCCATTTTTTGATAAAGGGCATATAAACAAGTCAAACAAACTCAATGTTTATTGGAATTTGGTCAAATTATGATTACAGCCTCCTTCTCTTCCTCCTCCTCCTCTACCCCTGTAGAATTATCGGGATGACCGTAAGACCGTGACTCCAAGATGCTAATGTAGTATCTTTTGTCCTCAACTACAGATATCCCTCTCTTGGGATATTTTACTGTACTCATTCGTCCATTGTGGACTGTGAATCCCTGATAGCCAAAGGTAAATGTTTGCTTCTGAAATAGGACGTCTTTGTATCGCTGATGAGCAATTTTTTTTCTTTATGAACTTTGGAACGCTCTTAGCTGAACTCAACCGGTCACCGTCTGCCAAGAGGATGGAGTAGCACTTTGGTCTTACACCTACAAATTCTGAGATGGTTCTTTCCCTCACTTCAGACTTGAGAAATCCGAGCTTGCCTTTGTTGTCTGTGTTGTACAAGGAATGTGAGAAGCTAAAGTTACTTGTGTCTATATAGCTTTTAAAGGGTTCCTGCGACTTCTCTGTTAATAGATCAGGAGTTTCAATTTCTGTTATTAAGGAATCAGTGTCACAATACACTAGTTTCGCCCGATCCCCGTAATGAGCCTTCATGATACTGTAAAAGAAATCATATAGTCGCAGCTTGGACAGCTCTAGGATGCAGTAGCCAATGTAGTTTGGATGATTCACCTGTGATTATTTCTTATGGCGAACTACAACTACATGATCATCATTGAGGGGCAAAACAAGTTTAAAGTAAGGACTTCGGGCCAGCTTCAAAAACTTTTCGCGATTGGTGACAATATCTATGTCTTCACTATATTTGGCCGCGTTCATCAGGAATCGACCAAAAATGCTGTTTGAAATACATTTGATTGCAGTTTTCTTGATAGGGCAAGTAGCACTTTTGCGGGCTTCTATGTTATCCTGAATGAAGTCCGCAAGAAAGTTCTTTTGCTTAAACATATAAATAGCATGCACTTTTTAACAACCCGGCCTAGTTGAATAAGCAGTTTAAGGAGGGACAGAGCAAACAGCATATTCTCCTGAGCAACATGTGTTCCAATCAGTTTTATGTTCTTACACGGTACTGGACGGTTTTCTTCTTCATACCATTCGTGTGCGGCTGACGATATATCTCTATTGATGATATTCTATGATGATATTTTGATGGTCAGTGGGAGGTCATCCGTTTTCTCAATGACTTCACGTGAGACAGCCTCAGTATCGCACAGAATGAGGTATCCAAAATCGACATCGGTTGCATGATTGATCTAGCCCCCCTCCCGCTCAAAAACCAGTGCATTTCTGTCTCATCTAGCTTTCTCATAATTTATCTCCACATGGTAATTTCTCTTGCATTACAGTGGGATAAAGACTGTTGAAGTCAAGATATGAAAGGAAAGTGTTTCTATCATGTTTTGGATTAAACTGAGGGTTCGTGTAGATGTTATTGGTGCGTACAAAACGACGCACAACACTTGTGTAATGTGTAGCCCCCACGCACATTTGTTTGAATGCAATGATATATGTCTGGGCTACTAAGCATCTCTAATTCCTGCTGTGTTTTTGATAGAAAAGAAGCATAGGCAAATCCTGGCAGGCTAACATAATTTACAATATCCAACCTCCACTGGGTTTTCAAAATATCTCTCCAGTCCAGGAAAACATCACATAGAAGGCCAACATCCACTTTTATATAAAGTAACAAATAGTCCATCAGGCTCTGACACCCAGCTACTTTCCAAACATTCTGAGCATGTTTATAATCACTTTCGGAAAGTTCTGCTTCTTGAAGCGAATTGAAAAAATCTTCGCGGGATGGAAGACGTGTCTCAGAAAGTCGTTCCATCGAATCCATATAGTCATAACAAAAAACCTGCTTTCCCCTGATCAATAATGGTAACGCAGGTGCTGGCACATCTTTCAACATCTGTTGTGTGCACATGGGTTCGTTCCCATTGCTGATGAATTGGTTCGCTAAAGTAGCGAGTGAACCAGACATAAAGACATACGCGTCAATAAATCTCAAGTCATTTATGATGACTTCATGGTATTTGTGAACTTAATGTTTTGGTCTTAGTTTGATTTTCAAAGTCAGGTAGCGTTAATTCACGCGGGATTAACGTCATGTCGTAATCCGCATTATGTGCAATGAGAGTGCGCTGCAATTTGTGATTTTTTTCATTTGAGGGTTGCATCTATTACAATAAGCTTCAATGTAATTCTTTCCTGATTTTTCATGGTCATGATGTTTTACTCCTTTACCTTTTAAAACCCGTATTTACAGAGAAGACAGTGAATTTGTTCATTGTAAAATATCCCAATCGGTCATATTGATTTTATTGTAGCCTTTAGAAAATTTTAACTTCTTCCAGGAGTGTGGGTTCAGCTAATGTAAGTTCGTTCTATATTCAAAACAGTGTGAGTTCAGCTAATGTAAGTTCGTTCTATATACAAAACAGTGTGAGTTCAGCTAATGTAAGTTCGTTCTATATACAAAACAGTGTGAGTTCAACTAATGTAAGTTCGCTCTATATACAAAACAGTGTGAGTTCAGCTAATGTAAGTTCGTTCTATATACAAAACAGCGTGAGTTCAGCTAATGTAAGTTCGTTCTATATACAAAGCAGTGTGAGTTCAGCTAATGTAAGTTCGTTCTATATACAAAACAGTGTGAGTTCAGCTAATGTAAGTTCGTTCTATATACAAAACAGTGTGAGTTCAGCTGATGTAAGTTCGTTCTATATACAAAACAGTGTGAGTTCAGCTAATGTAAGTTCGTTCTATATACAAAACAGTGTGAGTTCAGCTAATGTAAGTTCGTTCTATATACAAAACAGTGTGAGTTCAGCTAATGTAAGTTCGTTCTATATACAAAACAGTGTGAGTTCAGCTAATGTAAGTTCGTTCTATATACAAAACAGTGTGGGTTCAGCTAAAATGGTTTACAGCATTACTTCCACAATAGGATCCGCTTTCTACTGTTTCTCCGTTTCTATTCACTATAATGTAAGCATACGCTATGGCAAAGTGATGTCTCTTTACATCCATTCGAAGAAGGCTTTACGAGAATACTCTCAAAGTCATAGAATGCTAAATAAGATAGCTCATATGCTTTAGCATGATTAATAAATTTCACAGTATATCCCGCAGGTGGGAATCATCTTAGTCTTGTGATCATCATTGGGTGCTCAGCAAGCGTTGTCTTGTTCTCACAGGCACACAAATTTCCATGCAGTTTTTCCATGCTGCATGGTTCTTTTTCATTTCCCGCCGTAGGATAGTTTCCTTAAGCAGTTAATTAGAACACCAACGAGGGAAGAAAATATTTTGGATTCGTTGTTAACTAATAAAGAGGACATAATAAGCAGCATTG
The DNA here is from genome assembly GCF_024679095.1 of Eriocheir sinensis. Lineage (NCBI taxonomy): Eukaryota > Metazoa > Arthropoda > Malacostraca > Decapoda > Varunidae > Eriocheir > Eriocheir sinensis. Next base: position 40,581,211 of record NC_066509.1, read on the forward strand.
AGGTTGCGGGTTCATTAGGTAACAGTGATCATAAGGAAATTAAATTTAATATTAAATGGGAGGATAGAGTCAGCAGAAACAACACTTAATACCTGACTTCAGGAAGGCGGGCTTCGAGGGTTTAAGAAAGCAGCTGCAAAGGCTTAAGAGAGTAAGATCAGAAGTACCTGAGAGCTTAAATCATAGGGTTCGTTATGTTGGGAGTATAGAACGTGTAAGAGTTTCTTTTTCCTGGAGTTCACCATTGGAATACGCGTTCACCTGGGAGGCTCTCCAACAATGTTTGAGCGAAACTGTAGGGATTCAGGAGTATTTATACCCAAATCAACAAGAAGATATCCATAAGGACGTGAATATAATATATATATATATATATATATAAAAAAATATATATATATATATATATATTTATATATATATATATATATATATATATATATATATATATATATATATATATATATATATATACAAACTGGTTTGCCTTCTCTTTTCCGAATATTTGTCTGCCCAGACAGTGAATTTGAGATAAATCTGACTTATTTAACCCTCTCGCGCACGATAACGCATTTCGTGTCATCAAGGGTAAAAGGTTCTGGCGGACGATGACGCGAAACGCGCCATAAAAGTAAATAAAAAATGATTAAAAATTAAGTTTTCGATGAAAGTGCGTCAAATTTGCAGCTGTTGGGATAGGTTTCTTAATAGTAACATATGTCAATCTATTAAAGGAACGTATATGAGAAGCTTTGAGTGATTTTTATTTGTTAGGCCACTCTGACGAGAGAAAAAATACAGTTTTCTCGGTGTAACTCGGGAACTAATAGACGTATGAGGAATTTGAAGATACCATAAGAATCCTCACTAAACGGCAAACTCGATGCGGCAACGTCTAAAGTCATATGACACCGAAGAGCAGGCAGAAAATATAAAGAAATGCAAGTTGAGAAAAGAAATAAGAAGAAAGAAGTTAAGAAATGAGATATAAGCCATTAATTAATGCAAAATCAGAAAAAAAAATGAAAGTGCGTCAAATTTGCAGTTGTTGGGATTAGTTTAATAGTAATATATGGCAATCTTTCTAAGGAACGTAGATGAGGAGCTTTGAGTGATTTTTATTTGCTAGGCTACTCTGACGAGAGAAAAAAAAATCAGTTTTCTCGGTGTAACTCGGGAACTAACAGACGTATGAGGAATTTGAAGATACCATAAGAATCCTCACTAGATTCCACTTCGGAGCATATAATCGGCTAAAAAAGATGGCCCACAAAATTTCGAGCTAGCCGCAGATTTCTCAAGAATCAGAGGGGAATGGAACACACACACACACACACACACACACACACACACACACACACACACACACACACACACACACACACACACACACACACACACACACACACACACACACACACACACACACACACACACATGATCCCTTTTTCACGGAAAAAGGTAAACTCGATGCGGCAACGTCTAAGGTCATATGACACCGAAGAGCAGGCAGAAAATATAAAGAAATGCAAGTTGAGAAAAGAAATAAGAAGAAAGAAGTTAAGAAATGAGATATAAGACATTAATTAATGCAAATTCAGAAAAAAAAAAGACTTGGTGCTGCAGTGTTTAGGGTTAGATGGCACCAAATAACTGAGTAAAAAAATATATATATATATATATATATATATATATATATATATATATATATATATATATATATATATATATATATATATATATATATATATATATATATAAGTTGAGGAAAGAAATAAGAAGAAACAAATTGAGAAATGAGAAATAAGAAGATAATGATACAATACATCCAGCAAAAATTTAAATAATTTATCGAGTCTTACGTTCAATGGCGAGTTTTTATTTTATTTTCGGACTTGCATTAGAGAGTAAATTCATATTCCAGCCTGGTCATTAACCTAATGTCCTTAACCTTTTCCGTGATTATAATCTCGTGGTCATTCGAGGGTCCAAGATCTTATCTTAACCCTTCAAGTACCCCTTCTCCCGTCACCCCCCCCCCCTCCCTGCTGGGCACCCCTACTCCCGTCACCCTCTCGCTTCCGTACGCTAGTCCGAGAGGGGGTGAGGGGGGGGGGGGTTGGTGAAAAGGTAAAAGATTGGTGGTTGGGTGGGGGGGGGGATAGGGGGGGTCCAGATACCCCCTCTTCCATAACCCCCCCGCTGACCCCCCCAACCCCCACTTCCAGTCCCCCCCGCAGAGGGGCAACCCCCACTTCCGTACATTTGTTACTACTAGGGTGATCTTTGATCTGTTATCCTTAGGGGAGAAGATGGGGAGTGGAGATGAGGAGATTGTGTATTTTTGAATAAAGGGAGTAGAAGGGGAGAAAAAAGGAGAGTTCGTGAGAAAGAAAGAGACAAGAGGGATAAGAAAGAATAAGAGAGAACATAATACAATTTAGTGCAAAGGGAATAGGAGGGAAGTTGATAAGAGAAAGAAGAATAAGAAAGGGACGGAGGAGGAAGAGAAAGAAAAATAAGCACAGAAAAGTGGAGATCAGGAATTTTGTGAAGAGGAAGCGGGTCATGAATACTGTGGGGAGGAGGAAGAGAGGTGGAAGGAGAGGGGATGGGGAGGAGAGGAAGAGGCGAAAATTAAGAAAATAAGGGAGATTGGGAGATAATAGTACGGTAATGTATATAAGGAAGGGGGAATGGAGGGAAGAAAGATGATTAGGAAGTGAGAGTATACAGGGAGGAGGAGAGAGGATGATGAGAAAGAGGAAGATGAATAAGCAAAGATTAGCTGAGGTCATGATTTTTTTTTTTGTGTGTGTGTGGGTGGGTGAGGGATGCAGGTGAAGGTAAGGGTAGGGTGAGGGGAAGGGAGTAATGGGGGAAGGGTGATTGTTTTCGGCTACTGTTAAGGGTCGTAGGAGCGTAATGAGCGAGTTACGTCAATGGTAATAAATGGGTTTCTTTACCTCTCGGGCTGCCGAGCGGTCTCTGGCCTTGATTTCTCTCTCTCTCTCTCTCTCTCAGCTATTGGACCATGAATTAAATAAAGAAAGGGTTTTGATGAATGGGAATACGTGTGTGTGTGTGTGTGTGTGTGTGTGTGTGTGTGTGTGTGTGTGTGAACTTTAGGTTAGGTTAGTTAGGTTAGATTAAGGTGGGATAGGGGTAAGGTTAGACTATGTTAGGTTAGGTTAAAGTTAGGATGTATTATGTTAGGTTAGGATAAGATTAGGTTAGATTAGGATCGATTAGGTTATAGGTTAGATTAGGTTAGATTTGTTAAGCGAGGTTAGGTTAGGTTTGGGGTAGATAAGGCTTAGTTAGATTAGGGTAAGTTCGTAAGGCAATACACACCCTCCTCCCCATTCTCTTCCTCTTTCTGGGTGGGAGGTAATCTTCGGGGACTGGCCATCGCCGCCTTCCCCTCATCCCTCATCACCTCCTCCTCCCCTCGCCTCTCAGCGCCTTAAAATGACTCTTGGGTTCGTGAGGCAGCACAGAAATTTCCTTGATGGGGTTGCTCTCTTTGCTTCCCTTCTTCCCTTCTCCCTGTCCGTAGTTTCTCTGTTCTTTACGTGACGGACAAAGGCTCAGCTACGTCGTTATTTGGCCACTTAGGATCCGTTTTGTGACTTTCCGCGCGAGGAGTTTTATGTAGCTTTTTGGCGGGTCATTTGTAGCTTGTCCCTCTCGAGTATGTTCTTCTGTTCCTCATACACTGGATACAGGCGCCGTTTATGCGCTAGTTATGCTCCGCTTTGTGGGTTTTCGCGCAGAAGGTTTTATGTAAGTAGCCTGCATTTTTTGAGTGCCATTTCACCTCATTTCTACCTTGCCTCTCCCTCTATCGTTATGTTCTTCCGTTCCTTACATTCTCGATACAGGCTTCACTTCGTTAGGTTGGCACTAGGATCAGTTTTGTGGGTTTTCGCGCGTAGAGTCCTACATCAGTACTTTTTAGAGGGCCATTGGTACCTTCTCCCTCTGTGTTATATCCCTCCCTTCCTTACACTCTGGATACTGCCAAAGGTAGGTCGTTACCAAGACACTAAGGATTCGTTTTGTGGTTCTGAGCGCAGAGTTTTATATGAGTACCGCCTTTTAGGGCAAATTCACCTTTTCCCTCTTTTATGTTCCTCTGGCTGATAAATGGGTACCTGAGGGAACCTGGCAAGGGTAAAATAAACTGTGGTAACCCGGATGTCACACCTCTAGTCCCTAAACTCATACCTTCCCCCTCTCACCCCCTCCTACACGCTACCTTTCTTAACATGTCGCTCTAAAGTTAATATTACTGGGTGACATGATCTAATTTTTGAGGAGCGTGGCGATGCGGGGAGAGGAGCGGTAATGGATGCTTCACGGAGACCCAGAGGCGGCTAACAGCCTTAAGCTGTCCTTGTGAAACAGACAGTCTTCGCTGTATGGTTATGATAAAGCGGCTCTGAGTCTTATATGCGTGTTATGTTTGGATTTTGACTTTTTTTGTTACAGGAAGATAAATAATGGTAGAAATGATGAGGAAAGAATGAAGAGTACAATAACTACTTTTTAGATTATCATTCCTGCTTCTCCTACTGCTTTACCTCCTCCTCCTCCTCCTACTTCTCCTGGGTGCGTACATAAGTGTGGTTGATGGAGTGATTAAAGCACTGGAAGCAGACAGCCTCGAAATCAGCCAATAAGCTTTCTGCTGTCTGCTCGTCCATGTTTCTATGTTTCCTTCATCTCCTCTATCTCTACATTCACTTCTTTCTTTTTATAATCCTCCTCTTCCTCCTCTCCTCCATCTCTACATCATCTTCCTTCTTTTCATTCTAATCCTTCTCTTCCTATTTTTCCTCGCCCTCCTACTCCTCCATACATTCATTTCCTCCTCTAAATCCTTCTCCTCCTCCTCCATCTACTATTACTACTACTACTACTATTACTACTACTACTACCATTACTACTACTACTACTACTACTACTACTACTACTACTACTACTCCTGCCACTACTACAACCACTAACCTCCATACCTGACGACCCCCCACGTAGATATATAGAAAACGTACCTGTAAAAGAGAAAAAGGAAAAAGGTTAGTGAATTTAGCAAAACAAACGAAACAAGGATGTAATTGGAGGATACACAAACACTCACACGCAGACGCACACACACAAAGAGACGCACATGAATAAACTAAACAGGTAAAGAGGTATAAATCAACTTGTAAATTCACACACAGAAGTAGGTAGATGAATAAGTAAGTTGGGTAAATAGGTATAAATCAAGGTATAATATATTTACAGCTACGTAGATGAATAAGTAACTCTCTCTCTCTCTCTCGAGTGCTTTAAAACACTGAACGGTTATACCAACGTGAATCCGACCAAGCTGTTTGTGATGGATGATTCGACGCGAACGAGAAATAAAGGCGCCAAACTCAAATGTAGACAAGTTCATTCAGATTGTACAAAATTCTTCTTCATTATTGCTGTCGTTCGAGATTGGAACAGATTAGCACTATCAGTGATGCAGTGTAACTCGATTGCATCGTTTAAGAATAATCTTGATCACTATCTCCTCCATCTCAATGTTCACTAGGCCAGTTTCAACGCCATGGTGGCCGCATAACAACTGTCACTTAGGTTTAGGACAGACCACCTAGTTTGAGCCTTAGGGCCTGTGTGGTCTGGTTATCTATGTAATTCTCTGTAATGTAGCTCTCTCTCTCTCTCTCTCTCCATCAGTACCGCGTTGTATTACTTTTGAGAGTTAGATAAATGAAAATAATCCCCGCGACATTATAAAAAAAAGACGCGAGTGGTGATATTTTAAGGCGCTGCATAAATGAATGGGCGGCGAGTGAATAATGAAGGAAAGAGACGGGAATGATGGAGTGCCTGAAAAAGATATATATTGCTCCTGCTGGATCTGTTTATGTATATTTTTGTTTTGCGAATCTTAAAAAAAAAATACCGTAGATAGCTGAGTGGATAGATAGAAACTGGAAGATGACATAGACATAAGGAGAGAGAAACGAAATAAAAATGAAAGGCAAATACAGCGTATCACATTCCAGCGAGGAAAGAGAGAGAGAGAGAGAGAGAGAGAGAGAGAGAGAGAGAGAGACACAAAATCTTTATTTTTCCACGGGGCGTTTTTGCGACACGTGTTCAGACTTGTTTTGATGTTTCCGGTGCGCTCTCTCTCTCTCTCTCTCCTCCCGTTCTCTCCCTTCTCCTTTCCTCTTTCCCTTTTCCTTCTTATTAATTGCCTATTTGCCCTCTCCTCTTATTCATCCTCCTCCTCTTTCCCATTCTTCCTCTTTTCAATGGCTCTCTCTTCCCTCTTATTTCCCCTCTTCCTCTCTTCTCTCCCTTCTCTTCACCCTCGTAGTAAGTTATCGACTCTCCCTTTCAATTTTTCTCTTCTCATTTTTTTTTCAATTACTCAATAGTTCATGTCTTGACTTTCCTTCACCGACACCTCCTTCTCCTCTTCTTCCTCCTACAAGCCTTTTCTTCCTCTCTTCTCTTTCAGCGATTAACAGATTTTCTTTTTTTATTATTCCCCCTTCCTTCCCTTTTTTCTTTCATCATGTCTTCCTTCCTGGCCTACTTCCTTCCTTCCTTCCTTCCTTCCTTCCTATCTTCTTTCCTTCCTTCCTTCCCTCTTCTCCCTCTTCTGAATTTCACTTACCTTACTACTCTATTTTATCTGCTGTTTTCCTTCTTTCTTCTTCCTATTCATCTCTGTTCGTCCTCTTCCTATAACTATTATGTCTCCTCCTCGTCCTCGTCATCCTTCTCTTCTCAGGCAAGTCCTCACGCGGGTCACCAATTCGCAACACGACTGGCGGGACCGTTAATGAGACTAAGGGTTCGACTCCCCCACGACATACGACCTCGAAGCCTCGGGATAATTGAAGGGTATTTGGGACGTGTTCTGTGTGTGTGTGTGTGTGTGTGTGTGTGTGTGTGTGTGTGTGTGTGTGTGTGGCTGTGGGTGAGGGTGTGGGTGTGGGTGTGGATGTTGGTGTTGCTGTGTTGCATTTGATGAGTGTGTAAGAATTGAATAAGAGGTGGAAGGATGTTGATAATTATACTATATTTCCCGTTTCTTTTTATTCATCTTGCTTATCTTCTGAGTTTGCAATGCTCTTCCTCTTTTCTTCTTCCTCACCCACCTCGACCTCCGCTGAAAGTTAACTTTTTCCTCTTTTTTCGTTCCCCCTTTTCTAACTGTTAACTGTACTTCCCTTCTTCCTCATCCTACTCTACTTCTCTAACTGTTTAATGTTCATCCTCTTTCCTCCCTCTTTTTCTTCGCATTTAATTAATTGTCATCCCTTTTCTTCACATAATGAAAACTTCTCTCCACTTTCTTTTGTTTCCCGTATTGTCCATCTCTCACCACATCGGTTGTCTCTCTTCTCCCTTTATGCCCCGTTAAGAATATCGGCTAAGAAATATTACGCCAGGCCCATCCTCTCATCTGTGACTTGCTGGATCGCCTCCAGAGACGGCTTCAACCTCTCCAGTGGCTCACTAACAACTCTTCGGGCATCTCCATTCCTGTGGCCAGGACCATATATATTACTTTCATTCGCTCTGTTGTTGATTACCTCCCCCCTGCCTTGATACAACTTCCCCGAACTACTTTAGAGCCCTTAGAAAAATTTCAGAAGAGAGCGATGAGAGTCATTCTTGGGTGTCCCATGTCTACCAGAATTGTAAATATGCAATGCGAGCTACGTTTTCCACCCATGGTCGAGAGAATTTATTATAATGTCACTCGCCTCACTGTTAAGTGCCTCCATTTCCCACATCTCTCGCCCCACTACTCGCAGCTGATCAGGATGTCGCTTGGACCCGCTCGACCTGTTCCTCCTATATTGCCCGCTGGTCGCGCTCTTATTCGGTCTGTCTCTTCCTTGATGCGCAGTCTTGATTTGGATATTCCTGCTTCTGACGTGCCCCCAGGCCCTCCCCCGTGGTTGTTGCCAACGCCAGAGGTAAGCCTGACTCCTGCATCCAAGTCTGACCCGCCTCCTTTACAGCTGCAGTTGGCCTTGGAACACGTAGCAACAGTGACGTCCTCCATCACAGCTCCACACTGCCTCTACACTGACGGGTCACTGCAACCGGACGGTGCGGCTGGTTGCGCAGTCTTCTCGCCTGACTTGGAGACTCCTCCTGGGGTTATTGGCTGTCGCCCGTGACCACTCCAGCTCCACATTGTGTAAGCTATATTAGATGCCGTCAGCCTCGTTTGTCAAAGGGGAGTAAATGCTGCCATTATTTGTGATTCTAAGCCTGCCCTTCAGTCCCTGTCTGCTGTTCAGCCCACCCACCCTCAAGTCGTTCAACAGATCCTGTTCTTTCTATCTTAATCAATGATCGTCAGTTGTGTGTCAAATTTTTATGGGTGCCATCTCATGTGGGTCTATATCACAATGCCACAGCTGACCGCCTAGCGAAGGAAGCCTGCCGTCTGCCACCATGTGGTGATGGACCCCCCCTCTCCCTGCCCTGTCATCTCTCCAGAGTCCGCTCCGCCACCTTCCTTCCTGCACGGCGTCATAGGGATGCAGAGAGGCCTCACAGCGTCACCATCAACCACTACGACTCTGTCTGCCGCCACAAATACTCCTACCGACGCCGGGGCCTCATGGTTCGGAGACATAATGTTTTCTCCGCACGTCTGCGGCTGGGCTACCGTCCACCGTGGCAGGTCGCCGGGGTGGAGGGGGAGCCTGTATTTACGGAATGTCGCCTGTGCCTCTCACCGATGTCGAACACCATCGAACATTACTGCCTGGCCTGCCCCACTGTTCGTGGTTTGCTACCCCAGGGACAGCCGTTGGATGCTGTTTGCCTCCACCTCCTGAACCACGACTTCCTCGACGCAATCCTGGTGCGCCACCCTCGTTTTGGTGGATTCTCCTAATGTTATGTGCCCTACGTGGCACTAGTCTCTCTAATTTGTTCTGACTTATCTGTATATTACATCAACTTGCTTCCTGTTTTAGTGTGTGTGTGTGTGTGTGTGTGTGTGTGTGTGTGTGTGTGTCCATTGTCTATAGTTAAACCTGATGCATTTGCTAAAAATTGTTTTGTCTGACGCTATTGCGCAATAAATTTATCAAACAACAACAACAACAGCCTTGTTATCACTTAGAATCTATCCCTCCCAACGTAGCTCCTGTCGCCTACCAAGTCCACCGTCCCTTGCTCCTTCACTCCTCCCCTTCCCAACACCCTCCTGCTTGTCACCCCGAGGCCCCGCTCTGCCTCCTCCTGTAGCAACATCTCTCATATTATTGCGTCTGTGGGAGAGTTCTGCCGTTTTCAGATTCACCGTCAGGTAGAAGGTGGTCACGGCAATTCTTTGATTGTTATCATAGGCGATGATAATGTTATAATGGTTGTTATCCTGGCCGTCGGAAAATATCATGGTTCGTGAGGGTTGTCGAGTCACGATTACGAAGCATGTGTTTCATGTGAATAAAATACGAGTATATTGTGGAATATAAGTCATTTTCTTGATATAGTCACCAAACGCTTTTGCACTGTCAGGCGGAACATGGCTTACACACCACCAACGACCCTACACAGAAGCAGCAATAATAACCGCGTTCGATTCGTCCTAGCGACTGATCGAAGCAAACCTGGTGAAGCTTCATACTCATCAGTGACACCATGTCCAGAGAGCACCACACCTCCGCGCGGGTGGCTCAGGTGTTTCTGTTTCATGTGTCCGCCACTGTGCATTGGATTGGACCGTGTGCATATTTTTTTTGTGTGTGTGTTCATTTCATCAGACGATCTTCCGTTTTGTATTATACTGTGAGGTAGTAGTATTAGTAGTAGTAGTAGTATTTGTTGTGACAGTAATAGTGGTAGTGATAATGATGGTGATGGTGGTGGTGGGTGGGTTGGTGTAGGTGATAATGATGGTGATGGTGGTGGTGGGTGATAATGATGGTGATGACGATTATGATAGACGACAATATTATTAGAGGTGATGATGATACTGGTGGCGGTGGTGGTGTTGACAGGGGTCGTGATGGAGGTGGAGCAGAGATGGTGATGGTGATACTGGTGGCGGTGGTGGTGGTGACAGGGGTCATGATGGAGGTGGTGGTGTTGACAGGGGTCGTGATGGAGGTGGAGCAGAGATGGTGATGGTGATACTGGTGGCGGTGGTGGTGTTGACAGGGGTCGTGATGGAGGTGGAGCAGAGATGGTGGTGGTGATACTGGTGGCGGTGGTGGTGTTGACAGGGGTCGTGATGGAGGTGGAGCAGAGATGGTGGTGGTGATAATTATGATAATGGTGGGGTGATACAGATGGTGATTATATTGATAATGATAATGAGATAAATAACGTCGATGGAGGTATGCAAAGTGAAGAAAAATGGTGATGATGAAAGGAATTTAGGTAATGATATTTGAGGTAGTGAATGGGGTACTGGTGGTGGTGGTGGTGGTTGTGCTGTGGTTGTTGTTGATGGTTAAAATAGAGGTGGTGGTGATGATGAAAGTGAAGGTGGTGGTGGTGGTTGTGCTGTGCTGTTGTTGTTGATGGTGAAGATAGAGGTGGTGGTGATGATGAAAGTGAAGGTGATGGTGATGGTGGTGGTGGTTGTGCTGTAGTTGTTGTTGATGGTGAAAATAGAGGTGGTGGTGATGATGAAAGTGAAGGTGGTGGTGGTGGTGGAGGTAATTTCAGAATGTTCCGGCGGCACATTCGAGCGGTTATCAATCAGGCAGAGTAGCGCAACACTCGCGTCGGGGAGAAGTGATGAAGCGACGGAAAGAAAAACAAAGAAAAAAAATTACATTCCTTTATACAGCAGCAGCCATTCCCGTGACAACCTTCAGCCCTCCAATCCCATCTTCTTTCAATTTTCTTCCTCTTTCCTTCTTCTCAAATGCTTTTCACTATTTTTCGACCACCCATTCCTACATTCTTTTACTCTTCTCCCCTCTCCTCTTACTATCTTCTCCAGTGCTTCCTCTCTCCATTTTCCTCCTACCTTATTCTCTTCTTTCCTTCTGCACTTGTCTTCTTCTTCATCTATGTTTTTCCTCTTAATTTTTCTTCTATCTCCTTCCCTTCTTTCGTTTTTCACCTTCCTTCTTTTACTATTCTTCCTTCTCCTCCTCTCTTCTTCTCTAATGCTTTTCCTCTCCATTTCTCCTCTATCTCATTTATTTCCTTCCATCTGCACATTTATACTCTTCTACACCTCTTTTTTTTTCTCCCCAATTGCCCGCACTTTCTCTCTCTCTCTCTCTCTCTCTCTCCTCCTTCACATTTTCTAGTTTTTCTTCTTTTTCTGCTTTCTCTTCTCCTCCTTTTTTTTTTATCTTCAATGTTCATTCTCATTTCTCCATCTCTCTTATTCCTCTCCTTCCCATTTTTTTTTCTCTCTCTCTCTCTCTCGTCACACAGTGCAAGATGGTTCACTTCCCATAACTGACAACGGTTTCATTGACGTTCTCCTCCTCCTCTTCCTCCTCCTTTTCCTCTTCCTCCTCTTCCTCCTCCTCTTCCTCTTCCTCCTCTTCCTCCTCCTCCTCTTACACGTATTCTTGTCCTCCTACTCATCGTCTTTTTTTTTTGCTTCATTTTCTCTTACTTTTATTGATTCCTTCTATCGTTTTATTTCTTCTTTTCATATTTTTTTTGAGTTGTATTCCGTTTTTTTCTTTTTATTCGTATATTTTTATTATTCTTGTTCTCTTTCTCCTTTTTCTTTCGTCTTCCTTTCCTTCTTCTGCTCCTCCTCGTCATATCTTGAATGACATCGAAAAAAAAAGGATTTTTTTTTAGATTCAACACACTGACCCAAGTCCTAAGAGGAGGAGGAGGAGGAGGAGGAGGAGGAAACACGGACACATGGAAGAGCAGGCACCAGGGAGCAAATTGGCTTATAACGAGGCTGTCTGCTGTGGTGATTTAATCAATTCGTCTGGCAACTTGGTGACCGGCGGAGCAGATTGAAGTACGGGAAGGGTGTAAGTTTATCGTAACTTGTTCATGCTTCCTCTTCTTCTTCTTAACCTTTTTTTCTTTTTTTCCTTATTCATCTCCGTCATCTTCCTGGTCCCTGTCGTCACCCTCTTGCTCTTTTTCTTTTTATCTTACTTTTTCACTCCTCTACTTCCTTTTCTGCTTCTTCTTCTTCTTCTTCTTCTCCTTCTTCTTCTTCTCGATATCCTCGTTTTCTTCCTATATACTTATATAAAAGACGAAAAGAAATATTTAAAAAAAATACATGTAACACAAAGTCTTCTGATCTTAAACAAAAATGTCAAAAGCTAAAAGACGGTTTACGAGGAAATATGGCTGCAAAAAATATATATACATACATGAAAAATGTCTTGTTTTAGTAACTGATTGAGATTAAATAAAGGGCAAGAAAGAATGGCTTCCTAATTAATTAATGGAAAGAATGATGCAAATGAGCCCATGATTGAATGATTGATTATATATTATATATTATTATTGTTATCCTGATTTTTATTTTTACTACTACTACTACTACTACTGCTACTATTACTATTACTACTACTACTATTACTACTACTACTACTTCTACTTCTGCTACTACTACTACTACTACTACTACTACTACTACTACTACCCTCATAATTAAATACATCATAAAATACATAAGAGATACCTGATTACAATTCCTGTTCTTTATTTTTTTCAATTATTAATATGAATAAATGACCTTCCATCTACTTTTCTTGCCTTTGAAATTATTCACACGAGTCGGCTTGATCGTCTATAACTAATGTTCTTCAAGTATTCTTACGACATTTGGTTTTGAGCGACTAAGGAAGGAAATAAGGAAGGAAGGAAGAAAGGAGGGAAGGAAGGAAGGGTGTTGAAAGTGTTGAATTATAACGTGAATATAAAATCCTTATTTGTGTTGCGTCATATACAAAAAAAAGGAAGGAAGGAATGAGGGTAGGGAAGAACAAAACAGGAAAACATGGATAAATGAACGGCAGGATGGATGAATGAGAGGGAACGAAGGAAGGAAAAGACACTAAACGAAAAGGGAAAGAAAAAAGAAGAAAGGAACATAGAATTGAAAGGAAATTATGAGGAAATAATGAGAGAAAAAGACAAAAAAGGTAGAAAAAAAAGAAAAAGAGAAAGAAAAGAAAAAAATGAAGGGAGGCTGAAGGAAAACAGGAAAAAATATATAAATACAACACGAGCCACAACAAAAATAACTTTGCATAAAAAAAAAGAGAGAAAAGAAAAAGAGAACGAATTGGAGAAAATATGGAAATGGAAGAATAATACAATATCAATACAATAAACATCAATAGCATAAAACAACACAAATAAAAGGAAAAAGACAATACAAAATTAGAGCAACACATTATAACAAACCAAAATACGATACACACTTCAAAAGAAAAAATAAATAAACACCACAACAAATGCAAACCAAAAAGTAATATCGATACAAACAACGAAATATGAACACACAAAACACTACAACACACAACACCAAAATACATCGTCAACAACATCAGCAACAATCATAAAACATTCAGTCAGGTGGAAAGCAATACGTACATTCCTCTCTCTCTCTCTCGCTCTCGCTCTAGCTCTCTCTCTCTCCCCCCCCAATAAGTTCCCCACCACGATATTACTTACGTTTCCGCCCTCTTTTGTTTCCTTATTTTCCTTCGCTTCTTAGCTTTGTGGACGAAGAGAGGCGGGGGGAAGGGGGAGGAGGAGGAGGAAAAGGAGAAGGGGGTGGGGGAGAGAGGTGCAGAGGAAGGGGAGGGATATGAATGTGAGAAGCAAAAAAGTAATACAACGATTGGAGAGAGAGAGAGAGAGAGAGAGAGAGAGAGAGAGAGAGAGAGAGAGAGAGAGAGAGAGAGAGAGAGAGAGAGAGAGAGAGAGAGAGAGAGAGAGAGAGAGAGAGAGAGAGAGAGAGAGAGAGAGAGAGAGAGAGAGAGAGAGAGAGAGAGAGAGAGAGAGAGAGAGAGAGAGAGAGAGAGAGAGAGAGATTTACATAGATTTACATAGAAAATCAGACCACACAGACCCCATGGTCCAGACTTGGTGGTCTGTCCTTAAATCTAAGTGATTTTACATTAATCAGAAGACTCCAAAACGTTGCATTTCTAATCTAGTTGATATTAAGTTGAAGGAAGTGACGGTCGAGCTTATTTTTGAAGGAGTCAATCGTGTTACACTGGACCACTGATGATGGGAGCTTATTCCATTCTCGCACTACATCGTTGGTGAAGAAAAATTTGGTGCAGTCTGAATTTACTTGTCTACATCTGAGTTTTACGTCATTGTTCCTCGTGCGCAAAGTGTCATCGATCATAAACAATGTTGATCTGTCTACATTCGTGAAACCATTAAGTATTTTAAAACATTCGATCAGTTTTCCTCGGAGGCGACGTTTCTCAAGAGAGAACATGTTAAGGGTAGAAAGCCTTTCTTCGTAGGATTTGTTGCGCAAGGAAGGGATAATTTTCGTTGCCCGACGCTGAACACCTTCTAATTTAGCAATATCCTTTGCATGGTGGGGAGACCAAAACTGTACCGCATATTCCAAGTGGGGTCTGACTAAACTGTTGTAGAGCGGGAGTATTACATCTTTATTCTTAAATAAAAAGTTTCTTTTAATGAAGCCCAACATTCTGTTCGCTTTATTTGCTGCATCGATGCATTGCTGTGAGAATTTGAGGTTTGACGCGATTTTGACCCCCAAGTCCTTGACGCATTGAACGCTTTTGAGTTTAACGCCGCGCATTTCGTAATCAAACTTCTTATTCCTCGTTCCAACTTGAAGGACCTGGCACTTGTCTACGTTAAAGGGCATCTCCCATCTATCCGACCAAGCTGAAATTTTGTGCAAATCCTCTTGGAGAGAGAGAGAGAGAGAGAGAGAGAGAGAGAGAGAGAGAGAGAGAGAGAGAGAGAGAGAGAGAGAGAGAGAGAGAGAGAGAGAGAGAGAGAGAGAGAGAGAGAGAGAGAGAGAGAGAGAGAGAGAGAGAGAGAGAGAGAAAAGAAAAAAAAAAGAACGAAAGAAAGAAAGAAAGAAACAAAGAAAGAAACAAAGAAAGAAACAAAGAAAGAAAGGAGGGGAGGAAGGAAGGAAGGGAGGAAGGAAGGAAGGAAGGAAGGAAGGGAGGAAGGAAGGAAGGAAGGATGGTAGGAAGGAAGGAAGGATGGTAGGAAGGAAATAATGGTAGGAAGGAAGAAAGAATGGATGAATTAATTCATCCATTCTGTGATGATGAACAGGAAGAAATAAAAGAAGGAAAGAAAGAAAAGAGAAGAAAGATAAATAGGTTAAGAGAAGAAAGGGAAAAGAGAAAAATGGAAGAGATATTTGGGTAATGCAGAACAGAACATTGAATAAACAACAGAACAATGATATGAAAATACGTATATATTTTATACGGCAACTGTGGCCGAGGCAGCAGCGCTCGCCATTTTGCGGATATCAGAACCTTAAATAAGTATATTTTTACTGCGCAAAGCAAGTGATGTCACTTATTGAGACTTCGTGAGCTTTCATATTTATCTATTCGTGCATATTTCAAAGAGGTAAAACTTACATTACTTGTTTCATGTTTACTAGTGTCACGAATTTGTGACTGTTTATTACAATAGAATTTCACTCAAAGTGCATCAGACACCACAGAAATATTACCAGTGTATATATGAATGAATACAACACCACATAAATATTACCAGTGTATGTATGAATGAATACAAAAATAAGCACATACTTTGATTTAACTCTAGGATGTCTCGTGAATCATTAATAAATAATAAAAACAAAATTCCCAGATAGGCCACTCTTTGGCCCACTACCGCCTTTCGCGGCACAAAACAGTCCCTCCGCCAAGTTTGTACCCCACATTTGGTTATGTTAGGTGCGCCTATTATGGCGATTAGGGCGGCGAGCCATTTCTTTTGTCATATCTTTATCTTATTCATTTCATTTTTTTTCTTCATTTTTTGGCGATTAAGTGATTTCGTGTTATCGCCGAATCCACTCTTAATTATCCGATCGCTTGTTTGATGCGACTGATGAGACGGTGATCCAATTGGCTGAGCCGGGGGCAAGGGGGAGATATGGGAGGGAGGAGGAGGAAATGTCAGAATGGAAGGGGGAGGGATGGTGAAAGGGTGAAAGGGGTAGAGTGAGAGTAAAGAAGAGAAGTGGGGACATTTACAATAAGAAGGAAGAGGAGGAGGGCGAGAGGAGGAAGAAGGGAAGGGGGAGTAGCAGTAGAGAGGAAAGGGGTGGGGAGATTGATGAAGGGCATGGATAGAGGGTAGAGGGGAAGAAAGGAAAGGCTAGGTGTGTGTGTGTGTCTGTGTGTGTGTGTGTGTGTGTGTGTGTGTGTGTTAGATTGGAAAAATAACCATATCTTCGTTCGAATTATGACTAACCACTACTACCACTACTACTACTATTACTACTACTACTACTACTACTACTACCATTACTACTACTACCATTACTACTACTACTATTACTACTACTACTACTGCAACCAGCTTAAAAATATGTAAAAAGTGTCGATCGTTCCACCACTACCACCCGCCTTATCTCAGGGTTTTGCCAAAACTCTATAGAATTCTTGTCTCATACTAATACCACATCATATTAAAACTACGTGTACAACTAGTATCTGTTTCAGAGAACACCACACTTCATATATGATGTGTAAATACTTGAATAAAACCAAGATTCGAATGAGACTCTTGCTGGGGAGGGTCTCCAGCGCGCGTCACCGCCGTGACGTCAGAGAACACGTGTCATGGCTGAGTTGATGACGTTTCACTGAACTTTTTTTTTTTTACAACAAAGGAGGCAGCTCAAGGGCACACAGAAAAAGAAAACAATAATAAAAAAAAGCCCGCTACTCGCTGCTCCCAAAAAAGAATTAAAAGAGGTGGCCGAAAGAAAGATCAATTTTGGGAGGAGAGGTGTCCTGATACCCTCCTCTTGAAAGAGTTCAAGTCGTAGGCAGGAGGAAATACAGATGAAGGAAGATTGTTCCAAGGTTTACCAGCGTGAGGGATGAAAGAGTGAAAATGCTGGTTAACTCTTACATAAGGGGTTTGGACAGTGTAGGGATGAGCATGAGTAGAAAGTCGTGTGCAGCGGAGCCGCGGGAGGGGGGGAGGCATGCAGTTAGCAAGTTCAGAAGAGCAGTCAGCGTGGAAATATCGATAGAAGATAGAAAGAGAGGCAACATCGCGACGGAGTTTAAGAGATAGAAGGCTATCTGTAGGAAGAGGAGAGCTGATGAGACGAAGAGCCTTAGACTCCACTCTGTCCAGAAGAGCTATGTGAGTGGAGCCCCCCACACGTGAGATGCATACTCCATACGAGGGCGGACAAGGCCCCTGTATATGGATAGCAACTGCGCGGGGGAGAAGAACTGGCGGACACGATACAGAACGCCCAACCTCGAGGAAGCTGATTTAGCAAGAGAGGAGACATGAAGTTTCCAGTTGAGATTTTGAGTTAAGGACAGACCAAGGATGTTTAGTGTTGAAGAAGGTGATAGCTGAGTGTTGTCGAAGAATAGGGGATAGATGTTTGGAAGATTGTGTCGAGTTGATAGGTGGAGAAATTGAGTTTTTGAGGCATTGAAGGACACAAGGTTCCTTCTGCCCCAATCGGATATGATAGCAGGTCTGAGGTTAAGCGTTCTGCAGCCTCCAATCTGGAGTCGTGTACTTCCTGTTGAGAGGGTCTTCTATTGAAAGAAGTTGAATAATGCAGAGTGGAGTCGTCGGCGTATGAGTGAACAGGACAGTTTGTTATGGAAGGAAGATCATTGATGAATAACAGGAAGAGAGTGGGTGATAGGACAGAGCCCTGTGGAACGCCACTGTTGATAGGTTTAGGGGAAAAGCAGTGACCATCTACCACCGCAGAGATAGAACGGCCGGAAAGGAAACTGGAGATAAAGGAACAGAGAGAGGGATAGAATCCGAAAGAGGGCAGTTTAGAAAGCAAAGACTGGTGCCAGACTCTATCGAAGGCTTTCGATATGTCTAGCGCAACAGAGAAAGTTTCACCGAAACGGCTAAGAGAGGATGACCAAGAGTCAGTTAAGAGAGCAAGAAGATCGCCAGTAGAACGCCCCTTGCGGATAGAAGGCTAGAAGTGGAAAGGTGCTTTTGAATTTTCCGGTTAAGGATTGATTCAAAAGCTTTAGATAGACAGGAAAGTAAAGCTATAGGGCGGTAGTTTGAGGGATTGGAAATGTCACCATTCTTAGGCACAGGCTGTACAAAGGCATACTTCCAGCAGGAATGAAAGATAGATGTTGATAGGCAGAGACGAAAGAGTTTGACCAGGCAGTGTGTCAGCACAGAAGCACAGTTTTTAAGGACAATAGGAGGCACTCCATCTGGTCCATAAGCCTTCTGAGAGCTGAGGCCAGAGAGGGCATAGAAAACATCATTTGGATGAATCTTAATAACAAGCATAAAGGAGTCAGAGGGGGGATGAGTAGGAGGAATATGCCCAGAATCGTCCAGGGTGGAGTTCTTACAGAAAGTTTGAGCGAAGAGTTCAGCCTTAGAGACAGTTGAGACGGCAGTGCTGCCATCAGGGTTAAGAAGAGGAAGGGAAGAGGAAGAAGTGAAATTGGAGGAGATATTTTTGGCTAGATGCCAGAAGTTACGGGAAGAATTAGAAGAAGCAAGGTCTTGACATTTTCTATTGATAAAAGAAGTTTTGGTAAGTCGGAGAATAGATTAGGCACGATTCCGGGCTGAAATGTAAAGGTCAAAGTTAGTGGGAGTTCGAAGGCTCTGGAACCTTTTTTGAGCTGCCTCTCTATCTTTAATAGGACGAGAACAGGCGTGAATAATCAAGGCTTTTTAGCATGAGGAGTAGAGAAAGAACGTGGAATGTATGCCTCCATTCCAGAGACAATCACCTCTGTGATGCGCTGTGCACACAGAGGTTTTCTCCTGGAAGCAGTAAACATTCCACGGAAAATCGGAAAAGTACATCCTCAGGTCGTCCCACCGAGCTGAAGCAAAATGCCAGAAGCATCGCCTCTTCGGTGGGTCCAGAGGATGTACAGGAGCGATAGGACAGGAAACAGAAATAAGGTTATGATCGGAGGAGCCCAACGGAGAGAACAGTTTGACAGAGTAAGCAGAAGGATTAGATCCTTAGTTTGTCTCTCATCTATGGGAAGGAGAGGGTGAGGGAAAGAGGGTGAAGGGAAGAGGGTGAGGGGAAGAGGGTGAGGGGGAAAGAGTGAGAGGAATAAGGTAAATAATGAAGAAAAGAAGAAAAAAATGACTGGTAAAAGAAGGAAAAAGGAAGAATAAATGAGAATGACAAATATGGGGAAGAGTGTGTGTGTGTGTGTGTGTGTGTGTGTGTGTGTGTGTGTGTGTGTGTGTGTGTGTGTGTGTGTGTGTGTGTGTGTGTGCGTGCGTGTGTGCGTGTGTGTGTGTGTGTGTGTGTGTGTGTGTGTGTGTGTGTGTGTGTGTGTGTGTGAGTAAATCTGATCTCCCATGAAATCAACAACAAAATAATGTATATCGCATCGCTTAAAACATTTTCAGGTTCATTCAAATTAATGAAAACTTAAAAATGTCGCCCAAAATATCCTCGCCATGAATTGCAGATGCAGAAGAATAGAGACAAGTGCGGGTCAGGGAGGGAGGGAGGGAGGGAGAGAAGCAGGGCGGGAGGGAGGGAGGAGAGTCTGTTGTTTCGGGAAGTGAGGGAGAGAGGGTTTGGAGGGAGAGGAGCAAGGGAAGGAGGGAGGAAGGAGGAAGGGAGAGGAGGGAGGCAATGAGTGAGTGTTTTGTTTCTGAAGTAGGCTGTAGAGGAGGAGGAGGAGGAGGAGTAGAATGAGAGGGAGGGACATGAGGCGGGGTATATTTAGAAGCAACGAAACTGAAGAAAAATGCGAGAAACCTGTAGCATCGTAAACACACACACACACACACACACACACACACACACACACACACACACACACACACACACACACACACACACACACATTGTTTATTTTCCTGTATCTTTCTATCTGTCTGTCTCCTTCTATCTTCTTTTACTTCTCCATCTATATTTCAACAACACGGGAAAGAAAAGAACTAGGAGGAGGAGGAGGAGGAGGAGGAGGAGGAGGAAGAGGAGGAGGAGAAGGAGGAGGAAATGGAATAGCAGCAGGATGATAAGGAGGAGGAGGAACAGAAGCAGAAGCAGGAGGAGGAGAAGTAGCAAGAGGAATGGGATGAAGAATAGAAGGAGGCGGAGGAGGCGCGGTTTGCAGGGCAGCCCTCCGTCCCTCAATGCGAGGGTTTCAGCGCGGCGGCGAGTAACTTCCCGGCATTCACTTTGATTCGCCGAGTTTCTGTTCCTCCCTTCCCCGCCGCCGCCTGTCAGCCGAGCGGTAACCGATGCGCGTCACGGCCCTTCGGTGTCCCGCTTTGATCTGTTTCTCCCTCACTCGCTCCCCGGGCCACTGAAGAGCTGGACGCAGTGTTTGTTTCCAGGTGATGGAATTCTACTTGTCCCGTGTCCGTGTGTGTCCAGATCAAGACGCCCTCGGATTTTCTCTTTCCTTTTTCAGCTCTGTTTGGCGTGGCTTACTCGAGCGTTCCAGAGTTCTTGGCCTTACTCTTTAAAAAGGTTGTCTGAGATGTATTGTTACCGAACGCAACTAGACTAATATCAATTTTTCCTTGGATTAATGAAAACGTCTTACGATTTTGTTCAGTATGACTAATTAAAAGGCTACTTCAAGTAATTTTTTAACAACAAGTAGACTGACTTAACAATCTTTGGATCAAGGCTTCCAAAGTTTCTCTAGGATGTGTTTCGGTGATGTTCAGACTGACTGCTGTGACTGATAAGTTTCTAAAGGATGAATAAGTTGCCATACTTAAGTTTATCTCGTTTTTGTATCAAACTGTCCAACAAGACTTCACGAAGATGGACAGAAGTTTTGTTTTTCCTCTATGGAATTGCTACAGCGCTTCAAGATGATGCAACGATAACTTGTGGCCGTACTCCACACTGTCCCTTACTAAGAGGGGACAGTTGTTACCAAGTCGGCAATCAACGGCAGCCTCAAAAGTGCTTGTTACCTTCCATGAACTTCACACACTTCGCTTCAAATTTTTTTCTTGGCATATCAGCGTTCTACTGTTACTAACAGAAAAAAAAAAAACCCTACAAATGGGCCGCATATCGCTGTTCCTGCAAACAGATGATGCCCGAACACGAATCAGGAGGTTCGCGAGGTGTCTCGAAAGCAACGAGTCGTTGTGTAGAGGAAGGGAATATGACTGGAAGTATGTTACCAATATACACTTTGTTAATTTCTTTATAAAATAACACCTTGCCTCTCTCCTATACTTTAATTATATTAGAAACACTTTGGTTAACACTTAGATTAAATATGACACCTTCATGTTATACTATGCTGACACCTTAATTTATTTCATACCTCAATTTTAATGTTTCTATCATGACACCACTCGCCTTTGCATAATATTAATCGTATGTCTGTTACACAATAAATATCGATTCCAAACCCTTGTCGATTCAGAGCGGAGTGTCTGATTCTAAACACACACGAGGAATCTTAAGGTTTAAATGATACTTTAACATATATGATGATACCTTGATATCACTCTGCTTTCCTTAATCTTAATCGTACGTATCCGTTACCCACAAGGACGCCGGACCCTGACACACGGGCTACACAGTGTCCGGGCGACCCTTCAGCCTGGCGGTACTTCCCCGAACACTTCCTCGCTTGCCTACAAAAAGTGCACGCCGCCAAGCAGCTCGTGACGCTGATGGCTCTGTCATGACACTTAATTGGCTGGCTTACCTCACGCCGCCGACACTCGCCGCTCCATCCTCGACACAGATTACTCGCCACAGACAAACGCGGACACACAGACACACGCACACACTTGGCTGATTGATTGGCCACTGGAGGGCAGAGACGAATGCGAATCAACGAGGCGGGGTGACGCGAGGCTTAGTGATAGAAAACGCTCGCTTTTTCTGGTTGACTAAACAAATGCCACCTCTCCCTTCCCCTAAATGGATAAACATAATTAAAGAGAACGGTGTATGCAGTAATTCTATCCAAAATTAAGTGAAAGTATGAATGAAAAATACGATGGGACTGTTATTAGAGGCGGTGTACTGAGTAAATCACATGAAACAAAAGCGTGACTGCCCAGCTGAGCAGACGCGGCGGCTGTGCGGCGGGTGGCGGGGCGAGGCTAGGCCGGTGTGGTTACCTGCTGACCAGACACTAGGGCGAGGCGGAAGACTATAACAACTATTCAATAACCAATCAATAAGTCATAAATACCATCGCTATTCACACACACCTGCCCCAGTGAGCCTTGCTATTACTAAAACTTAAGGAACATAAATATATAACTTTTTTTTTCTTCTTGAGAGTGAACAACAACTGGCGAGTCACTTCGAACCCCTTTCCGGACCCTTGAGCGACGCGCGGGGCTGCTCGAGCACCACGACCCCGCACGTTGGCTCATTTTCTCTGTATATGAAGACAAAACAATAATACGCGTCACTACGAACGAATAAATGCACGATCAATAAGTTACACGGAGTGAAGAAGAGACGCCACAAGGAAAAATAGAATGGTACTAGCAGAGACAAGTCACCATGAGCTTTAAGGTGACGAACGAACACAGGCATCAATTTGCTTCAATCAGTCCCTCCCTCCCTCTTCCCTCTCCTACGGGCGCGCGCAGGTGTTGGACGGCCTCTCAGGTGAGCTAATAAACGTGACTGATATAAAACAAAAAGGAAAAATGTACATGAGCTTACTTATTAATTAAACCAGGCGTAAGGGGAAAATAAAACCTGATGCTTTTAGTTTGGCTACGAGACACTGTTACTTCTTCAATTAATTTAAACCAGTGAAAGTGAAGGAAAAGAATTTGATATGCCATTTAATCCCCCGACAAGTCTAAAGGGACTCTTGGCTGTGCAACCTTGAGTTCTTAAAACAACGTAAGGATGATGAGACACAACTCTCCTCATTATCAAACCATTCAGTGAGGGAAGTGAACTTGGTGTGTCGTTTATCCCCGACAAGCTTAAGGAGGCTGAGGTCGCTTGGCTGCGTGTGACCTTGACTTCTTAAACCAGCGTGAGGTAAACCTGGCGCACCTCGTTGTCTTCGGGGCCGGGCGTGAGGGAGGCCGTGGCGGCGATGGACGGGCTCACTGGGCCGCGGGAGAGGCACTTCGGGGGGCCTGGAACGGCGCGCGAGGCGGTGCGAGGAGAGAAAGGCCAACTCCGTGACAAGAGCAGCGAGTATGGGATGAAAGTAAACGAGTCAAAGACCATTTTTTTTGTAATACACGGCACCCCCGAGGACAACGAGCCAATGCACATCGACGGCTTGGTGGTGGAGCGGTGTGCTCAGTATGTGTACCTGGGCTCCCCGTTCACTGCCGATGGTTCAGTATCGTCGTCAGTCAGAGCTCATGCAGATGCCAAGATGCCTCACGTCATCAAATTTGTGTCCTTTTTAAATAAGAATAATGACATTCCTTTTCGTGTTAAAAACGTGTATTTGAGGCTTGCTTGGTGTCAATTATTTTATACGGGTGCGAGTCCTGGCTGAATGCAGACCTTAGGCCGATAAAAAAGCTGTACAATTGGTCACTAAAAAATTTACTTGACGTAAGGTTAACTACGTGCAATGATGTATGCTATGTTGAGTCTGGCTATCCTCCTTTACACTCCTTAGTTAGAAGTAGGCAGAGAAGCTTCTTCTCTAAGATGTGGCGTGAAAGGCAAAGAATGGAGGATGACCCATTAGTTTTATCAGTAAATACTGTCATGGAGAATAATTATCAGACTTGGATATACATCGATGACTTGCTGAACAGGGTAACTGACGACATTGATGAAGGGTTTAGAGAGCTAAAAGCTAATATTATTAACTCAACCTCCTCTAAGTGTGTAACATATAAAGAAATAAATCCAAGTTTATCTGTCCCTTCTGTATACGAGGCCAGGACTCACATTAGCGAGCACCACCGAATTGCGTACACGCGGTTCCGTGTCCGCCCACTCGCTGGCTGTGGAGGTAGGAAGATGGAACAGAAGGGGACGAGGAAGGTTACCATTGGAAGAACGGCTTTGTCTCTGCGGTCAGATCCAAACAGAGATGCATGTAGTACAGGACTGCACATTAACACAGCAACTGAGGGACACACACAACTTTGCTAATATCCTTGACTTGTTTTCTGACCAGTATGATGACGCCCAAAGATGCCATATAATATACATGATCCTGGATGTTTACAAAACCTAGTCCTTTCAATTAGTCACGCTTAATCTTACGTTGCTCGTTTGGAGTTGATTTAATGTATTTTAGTTTGAGTATGTTTCCATAGTCCGCATTATTTCTTAATTTTGTGGTGGATGGTGAGGTAAGGTGGGGTTGAGTGTACAGGAGCTGCCTTGTATAGGCCAACCGGCCTCTTGCAGACTCCTTACGTTCTTATGTTCTTAGTCAAATATATTTTATTATTTTTTTTATGCAATTGTTTTAGTTTTTTTTTAATATCTTTTGTCTTAAAAAAAATTACGAGTAGTATATTTACTGGGAACTGGAGTTCATTAGAGTTTGGGTAGGGTTCAACTTTTAGAGAGAGTCGTTTTATTTTCGTGTTTTTTTGTGGCTTTTGCCTGATTGTATATGTTTTAGTGTTTGGTTTTACTGGAGTTCATTAAACTTTGGGTAGTGTTCAATATTTAGTGAGAGTCGTTTTATTTTCGTGGTTCTTGTGGGTTTCGCCTAATTGTATATGTTTTAGTGTCTGGTTTGTTTTAGTTTATAGGTATTTATTTGCATTTTTTGGGCGTTTCCAATTCATTGTCCTTATAAATGTCTGCTAATGCGGCTAGAAAGTTTTTTTTTTTTATGTAAGATATTTTTATTCTTCAGAGACGTAACTCATGAAAATCATTTGTGTTGGACCTTTCATTGTAACGTTTCTTATAAGACAGTTGTTGTGGTCAATAAAACTAACTAACTACCTAACTATGATGGCGTGTGTAGCTTAGCATTACGAGAGGTGACGGCGTGCGTGCGAGGTGTTCCCTCCCGCCTCCTCCTCCAACCCTCCTCTTCCTCCTCCTTCTTCTCTCATCCTCCCTCCAGCCTTCTCTTCCTTCCACCCTCTTTCCCTCCTCCTCCCTCCTTTAACTCTCCTTCCCTTCTCCTCTTTTCACCACCCTTCCCGCCTCCTTCTCCTTCTCCTTTTTCTTCACTCCTTCTCCTCCTCCTTTCAAGCCAGCGTGAGAGTGTGACTTGAGGGAAAAATGGTGATGGGAACTTAATATATGATGGTGTGTGATGGTAAGTGTGTTGTGATAGTGATGGTCTGAGTGTTAGCGGTGAGTTAGTGGTGAGTGAAGATGAAGGCAGGGTGATAATGGTGGTGGTGGTGGTGGTGGCGGCAGCAGTAACATTTCAGCGGTGATGGAGGCGGTGTTTGCATATAAAAGCAAGTGTTACTACTATCATAACGCCTCTTTTTCGTCCTGACAGTATAAAGACCGTTTTAGTGTTGGTAAGGCATCCAGACGACCCCCTCCCCCCCCCCTCCACAACACCTGCTTGTCACCCTTCCACCTTCAAGAATAGAGGGAAGTAAGAGAGGAGGTAAGAAAGAAGGAAAGGGGAGGAGACGAGGAAAGTGGAGAGAGAAAGAGAGAAGAAAGGAAGGACATACGGAAGAGGTGAAGAAAGAGGGTAAGAGTAAGGGAAGGAGGGAGGGAGGGAGAGAGCGGACAAGGATAGATTAAAGAGGAAGAAGAAAGTAGCATCCAAAGAAGTGTTAGTGGTGGTGTCAGTGGTTAGTGGTGTCGGCTGTACTTCAACGCAACACACACGAGTCGCAACACATCAACTCAGCACTTTGGGCGGGAATAACGTGGTGATGTAAAGTGGTGATGTAAAGTGGTGATGTAAAGTGGTGATGTAAAGTGGCGATGTAAAGTGGTGATGTAAAGTGGTGATGTAAAGTGGTGATGTAAAGTGGTGATGTAAAGTGGTGATGTAAAGTGGTGATGTAAAGTGGTGATGTAAAGTGGTGATGTAAAGTGGTGATGTAAAGTGGTGATGTAAAGTGGTGATGTAAAGTGGTGATGTAAAGTGGTGATGTAAAGTGGTGATGTAAAGTGGTGATGTAAAGTGGTGATGTAAAGTGGTGAAGTAAAGTGGTGATGTAAAGTGGTGAAGTAAAGTGGTGATGTAAAGTGGTGATGTAAAGTGGTGATGTAAAGTGGTGAAGTAAAGTGGTGATGTAAAGTGGTGATGTAAAAGTAAGGATGAAAAGTAAGAAGTAAAGTGGTGAAGAAAGTGGTGATGTAAAGTGGTGAAGTAAAGTGGTGATGAAAAGTGGTGTAAAGTGGTGAAGTAAAGTGGTGATGTAAAGTGGTGAAGAAGTAAAGTGAAGAAAAGTGGTGATGTAAAGTGGTGAAGTAAAGTGGTGAAGTAAAAGTAAAGTGATGAAAAGTGGTGAAGTAAAGTGGTGAAGTAAAGTGGTGAAGTAAAGTGGTGAAGTAAAGTGGTGAAGTAAAGTGGTGAAGTAAAGTGGTGAAGTAAAGTGACGATGTAAAGTGGTGAAGTAAAGTGGCGATGAAAAGTGGTGAAGTAAAGTGGTGAGGTAAAGTGGTGAAGTAAAGTGGTGAAGTAAAGTGGTGAAGTAAAGTGGTGAAGTAAAGTGGTGAAGTAAAGTGGTGATGTAAAGTGGTGAAGTAAAGTGGTGAAGTAAAGTGGTGAAGTAAAGTGGTGAAGTAAAGTGGTGAAGTAAAGTGGCGATGAAAAGTGGTGAAGTAAAGTGGTGAAGTAAAGTGGTGATGTAAAGTGGTGATGTAAAATGGTGAAGTAAAGTGGTGATGTAAAGTGGTGAAGTAAAGTGGTGAAGTAAAGTGGTGATGAAAAGTGGTGAAGTAAAGTGGTGAAGTAAAGTGGTGAAGTAAAGTGGTGAAGTAAAGTGGTGATGTAAAGTGGTGAAGTAAAGTGGTGAAGTAAAGTGGTGATGTAAAGTGGTGATGTAAAGTGGTGATGTAAAGTGGTGATGTAAAGTGGTGATGTAAAGTGGAAATGTTCTATTAATGTTGCAACGCCACTTTACGTTCCTCTGTTCCCGTTGCTAAGGCAGAATTATTTACTCCTCCTCCTCTTCGTCTTCCTCCTCCTCCTCCTCCTCCTACTTCCACTTATCTGTTCCATTTAAATGCCAACACTGCCACACTTCTCGTCTCGGCGGCAGGTGATGTTTTCGGGTAATTAAGCAGTTGGCAGGTACAGGTGGGAAGGAAGTGAAGGCTGAATGTTATTGTGGTGAAAATCTCTGGGGCGTGGTGGTGGTGGTGGTGGTGGTGATGATTGAGGTGGTGGTGATGGTGGTGGTGATGATTGAGGTGGTGGTGATGATTGAGGTGGTGGTGATGGTGGTGGCTGAACCCGAAAGCTGAAGGCATCTCCCTCACGTTTTCTTCTTCTGGAGTTCCCAAACACTTGCTTCCGCGTTTCTTACAAGTTGTGAGATTTACGACTTGATGCCGGACAGAAGTATCCGCCCTTTGTGCCCACCCTTGTCCTCCCTCTTGAGCCCCCTTTGCCCATCCTGTTTACCCTCCTTTGCCCACCCTTGCCTACCCACCCTCGCACACCCTTCCCCGCCGTCTGTATCCACCTTTACCCTCCCTAGCCCATCCTTGTCAACCCTTGCCCCCCTCCCCCCTTATCCTCTGAAGTTCCTCAAGAGATGTCCATACATCCTCACACGAGTTGGTCTCAGCAGAAGTGTCTCGTTCGGTTCTAAATTTTCTGTAAGTTTTTTTAAGGGTTTCCAGAGTTTATTTTTTTCTTCTTTGTATTCTGCCGCAGTAAATTTTAAACTCTTGTCTCTCAAAACATTTTCTTAAATCTTTACAACACAGTCGGAGGGAGCAAAACTACCCTTCTCTCTCCCTTCCCCTCCCGTCCCCTTCCCTATCATCTCCTACCCTGCCTTTCCCTACCCTCCTCTCCCCTCCCCTTCCCTCCTCTCCCCCCACCGCCGGTCCGCCATGTTCTTTCCCCAAACTCGCTGTAAGTTCGTAAATGTTTCATGAGTTTGCCGCTATGTGTCGAGCCGAAAAACGAACGCCCGCGTCCTCAAGCTGTAAATTCGCTTCGTCGCTCTGGTAATTGTTGCTTTCCTGGTGTTCTTGGTTTATGTTCCTTTAATAGCTGATGTAGAGAGAGCACACACACACACACACACACACACACACACACACACACACACACCACGCCCCGGCGGCTCGCCAGGCCCTCGAGGCTGCTCTGAGTGGCCCTCGCCGTGATGCAAGTCCCGAAGAGGCGACGTCGGGCGGGGTAATGGCGGGCACCGAGCGTCTTATGGGTGCACACGCGCATTACGGCCTTGATTTGTTTGCTGACGGAACAGTAACGGCCGACGGGAGTGAGGCTTCATTAAGTTCTCTTGACCTTCACCCTCACCGCGCGCCGTAAGAGGGCAAGGACATGGCAGGGCTGGCGTGTCGGTCTTCCCCTTTGGCGCGGCCTGAGCGTGTTGCCCTCAAGCCTGTGCCGCGGAGAAGAGATGACGAGGACGAAAAAGAGGAGGTGGAGGAGGACGGGTTGGCTCTCGTTCTCGCTCTCGACGTGTATAATTTGTCGCCCTCAAGAGTTGTAACGCAAGGAGGTGAAGAGGCCACTTCCAGAATGACACGGGGTCGCTCCCCGCCCGGTGCCACAAGCTGGGATTTATCACTCACCGCCGCGTGGCCTAAGACTACCCACATAGTGTCCAGAAGACCACCGATCAACCCGGACTCTAGATTCTAGGATCAAAGATGAGCTCCGGAGGGCAGCATGAGCCAATGCAAGATGGCGCCATTATAAACACTTGCCTGCGCCACGACGGGCTGGGGGCGACCATCAGGCCCCATCAAGAAATCCTAGCGGCTCCATAAGCGAATACGTTAAAAAAAGGTCAGTAAAAGAGGAGGAAGAAGGGGAAAGAAAACAGGTAACAGGAACATACTGGGGAGGTAAGTTGAGTCCTTTCAGGTAACTATGACACCAGGCCAGGTAAATGAGATGTGAAGACAGGTAAGGCAATGAAAACCCAGTGAAAAAAGCAGGTAATAAGACAGGTGAAGGAGACAGGTAGGGCAGCGAGGTAGGGTAAGTAATCAGGCAGGTGAGGCAGGAAAGACGGGAAGGAGACAGGTAAGGCAGTTAGAAACGGGCAGGTAATGAGACAGAAGCCCACCGCTGGAAAGGCACACTCCCCACTCCGCTAACACTGTAATGGACACATAAGACTGCCCAGTGTATGTGTATATTGTGTTTTTTTGTATAAACATTTATGCCCTTAGCATAGGCAGCACACGGCAGTGCACCTTTGGGCGTGTAGGTATACCTGTATGTTTAAATAAAAAAAGGTGAATTAGATAGGTAGGGAAGAGAAAAGGGCAGACCATGAGACAGGAAAGGAGACAGGTCAGGGAGTTCATAAAGGGCAGGTAAATGAGGCAGGTGAATGACAAGTAGGTAAATGAGACACGTAGAGCAGGTAAGAAAAGGAAGGTAAATGAGTCAGGTGAATGACAGGTAGGTAAATGAGACACGTTGGCCAGGTAAGAAAAGGCAGGTAAATGAGGCAGGTGAATCACAACAGGCAGGTAACGCCTCGGCCCGCGGCGCCGCGGCTCCCACGCCTCAACACTAACTGGCCGCCTAACGTCCCTGCGACAGCAGCCGCCCAGTGAGTCCTTTTTTTTTTTTTTTTTTTTTTTTTTTTTTTACGTTTCCGCCTATTGCGCCGGTAGGCTTGCTTGAGGGGCCTGGATGTTATTCGGCCCCAGCCCGTCATGGCGCAGGCAATTGTTATAGTGGCGCCATCTCCTCTTGGCTCATGCTGCCCCCCGGAACTCGTTCTTGATTCTTGGACGGTTTCCTCTAGAGTCCGGGTTGATGGGTGGTCTTCAAGACAGCATGTGGATAGTTTTAAGCCACTCGGCGGTGACTGAAAAATCCGAGGTGGTAGCGTGGGGATTCGAACTCCTGTCGTCCATCACGTCGTGAATTTGGGCCCAGCACGATACCGCTTCAGCCACCGCCTACCCTTGCCGAGCTGTCCCGCCAGTCTGGACGAGGCTGGGCGGCGATGAGTTTTAAAATTCTTTCGTGACAGCAAGAAAACAAAAAGTTGAAGAGTTAAGCGCTCAACTCTGCATAACTATATGCTCTCCTTTGCGTCTTTTTCGTACCTTTTGTATTTTATTAATTTATTTGTTTTTATTAATCTGTTTTTATGCATTTTCAGTATATTTGTATTTTCTTCGGTGACAGTAAAACAAATGAAGGACTAAGCGCTCAAATCTGCAAACATCTTTTCTCTCTACTCTTCTCGTACCTAATGTTTCTTTTTCGTCTATATTTTTTGTTTGTTTTTGTTTTCTCTATCTCTGCATTTTCGTCTTGAGCGGATCGTCATGAATATAACTGATTTTAGGAAAAACAAAGTAACAAGAGTGGCGACTCCACAGATTTGTATATCAATTTTTTTTGTTAATTTCTTTACCCTTGATCTGTCTTCTTTACTGTAAAACAAAGTACCGAGTCGTGTTCTGTTGGCGCATCTATGGTCATATCACCAGCTGCAGCCAATATCAATTACTCCACCAGTTTTTAGGTACATTCTGCCATTGCCTTCCCACCTTACTTATCATTCATCACATATTCTTTCAGCCTTTACATATCATATATCACATTTCAAACTCTCCCTAGCCGGCCACTTGATGTCGTGTCGCGTCCGTCGAGGCGCGGTAAAGCCACAAGAATATTCCAGCGGCCGTGCAAGTAACACCCCAGGTAGAGGCGACACCTGGAGGCACGTGTACAGGTGGAAGTATAGAAAATAAAGCGAAAACAAATTCATAAAAAAGTTTCAGACTGATGCTGGCACACAGGAAAAAAGCAAAGGAGAAAATAAATAAAATAGAGGTGAAAATAATCACAGACAACAATTGACTGAAAGATGCCGGCATGATGATGTAAAGGAAAGGACTGACACTGAAAAAAAGAAAAGAAAGAAAAAATAAGAGAAAAAATATCAAAGAGGCGAACACAAAGTAAGGAGTAAATGTGAGCATAGAAAATAAAACAAGGAAAGACTCGAAACGTCCCAGATGTTAAAAGAAAAAAAATAAGATAAAAACACCAGAAGCTAAAATCCTATATCAGAGGATTGAGAAGAGCAAAATCTTTTAAACAAACACAAAAAATACCATACACGAGCTTAACCATAAAAAAGGGAAAGAAATGTAAGCAAAAGATAAATCACACGAAAATTCTCTATTCTCATAAAAGAAAAGAAATAAACGAGAGTGAGCCGTTGTCTCAAAAAATACAACAAAGGAAAAGGAAGATAAAAACAACTGTGTGAAAGCTAAAGCACACGCGAGGAAATACAATAGAATAAAAAATGAGCTGAGTGAAAGCCTTACACACACACACACACACACACACACACACACACACACACACACACACACACACACACACACACACACACACACACACACACGATATAAAAGAGACACATTGATTGGCTATTGGTTCTACATACTGAAATCTGAAGTTCATTAATAAAACTAGCACACATTCCTGTCTTTTCTGACTTCACTAGTCTTTATTAATTATTCGTTTTTATCATGTTTGCTTGACAATTTCCTTTCTTTTCTTGAATTTATTCACACGCACACACACACACACACACACACACACACACATCTACCTACCCAAAGATCGGTACTATGAGCTCTGCTCTTCCGTAGGGGAACGGCTAGCTGTCTCGAGGAGACCCGCAGCAGACCAAGAGGTGAATTACACACACACACACACACACACACACACACACACACACACACACACACACACACACACACACACACACACACACACACACACACACCATTTGTGTGGCCTGGGAAATCCGTCGTCGGCTTTCCCTTTTCTCCCCTCCTCCTCCTCCCCCCTTGAGATAGTTGAACTGATTAACTCTCACTTTTCCTCCATCTGTCAAAGTCTTCCCCCCCTAGACCTTGCCTCCCTCCCCGCCTACCTACCCTCCCCGTCTAATCCTCCCTACGTGGAAGAGTTTCAAGTTGCCGAAAAGCTCATATCTCTCAAACTCAAAAGGTCCACCACAACCCTAGATTTACCCATAAAGCTTTATCAGGAGTTTTTCTATGTACTTGCTACCCCCCTTGCCTCCATCATAAATGCCTCCCTCACTCAGAGTAAATACCCCACAGATTGGAAAACCTCATTCATCACTCCCATCCCCAAAGTCACCAACCCCACCTCACTTAATGAACTAAGACCCATTGCTATCACTCCAATCCCTAGCATGCTTTGTGAGACTTTGTATTTAGCTGGGCATATGGCACTATACATTACAAAATTGATCAGAGGCAGTTCGACAACGTTAGAGCCTCACACAACACAATGCCTCTATATTTTTTATTTTATTTCATTCTTAAAAACCTGGAAACCAGAAAACTTCCACTGCCTTCGCCTTCATTGACTTTAGGAAAGCCTTCGACCTGGCTGACCACACCACTGTCATCACCAAGGCCATAAACATCGGCCTCCTCTCCCACCTGACATCCTAGCTGGCTGATTTTCTGACGCACCGGCACCGAGCCGTGAGTCATCAGGGCTGCACCTCTACCCTCCAGCCCCTATCTGCTATGGTGCCACAAGGGACGCGTATGGGGCTCTTTGTTTCCCTATTCTGATTAACAATCCACTGTTAGACGCCCTTCATCGCTGGAAGTACGTGGATGATTCTACAGTGGGCATCTCCATCAACAACACAGCCCCTGACTACACACCCCTACAACACATTCTGGACCGACTGCAGAGCTGGACGCAAGACAACCACGTCACCATCAACACCAACAAGACGGTGGTGATGCATTTTCACACCTCCACCACTGCCATCCCACCGCCAGCCCTGAAGATTGGCCCTCACCTGCTGCAGGTGGCTGAATCCACCAAACTACTTGGAGTCACCCTGGACAGCAAGCTGAGCTGGGGCAAGCACGTCACCACCATTATCAGGGCGGCTTCCTACAAACTTTTCATGTTGAGGCGCATGAAGGCACTGGGAGCCCCCCAAAGGTCGCTCAAGGACCTGTACACCACCTTCATCCTTCCCAGATTCCTCTACGCCTCTCCTGCTTGGGCTTCCTCCATCAACAATACCCAGCAACGCCAATTAGAGAGAGTGCAAAGGCGTGCATGCAGACTGATTCTGGGCAATTCTTACACTAACTACGAGCATGCACTCACTCAGCTGAATATGCTCACCCTTCAGGACCGATACCAGAAAAACCTAACCAAATTTGGCAAGTCCCTCCTCCACAACCCTCGTCATAGAGATCTACTCCCACCCGCCATCCCTCCCCCACTAGACCCACAAGACACCACAATATTCTCGTCCCGGTCAAAACTCGCACGGACAGATATCGGCTTAGTGCGATACCGACACTTGTGAGGGTCATTAACACCTCCATGATCACATGACCCCTCCACTCCAACACACACACACACACACACACACACACACACACACACACACACACACACACACACACACACACACACACACACACATCACCCTTCCCCACTTCCCCCATTACTCACCACATGAAACTCATTGTATGGTATTTTTGTGTATTTTCAGCCTTATTGCTGCCTAAAAATGAATAAACCATTTATTATTATTATTATTATTATTATTATTATTACACACACACACACACACACACACACACACACACACACACACACACACACACACACACACACACACACACATACACAATTCCCCAACAAACACACGCACATCACACACGTTTAATCATCTATCCATACACATATACTTACATACATATATATCCCTTTCCCCCCCAACACACGCCGACACTCACACCCCCTACAACCTCCCAATCCCATCCCCGCCACACAACCTCACTGCCCCTCCCTCCCCCCCACACCAATTTAGCAATCCACACCTACACGGGAAACAAGACGCAACAGGCGGGGAAGGCAGCGGGAAAACAGGCGCCTGAATGAGCTGGTGTGCGAGGAGGCGGCGGCGGGTCGAATGAGGAACTGGTAATCAATGAGGAGTTACGAGTGAGGCGAGGCAGGTGAGGAGGGAAGGTGTGGAGTGGTGAGCAAAGGAATGGAGATGTAAATATAAGTGTGGAATGATGAAGAAAGGTACAGGGAGGGAAGCAAGTGTGAGGAGAGGTACGCGGGGGTTTGCAGAGGTGAGGAAAAGTGTACAATAGTAAGGACAGGTACGAAATTGGCAGAGGTGAGGAAATGTTGAAGAACGGTAAGGGGAGATAAGCAAAGGGTAAGGAAAGGTGAGCAAAGGTACGAGTTGATCAGCAAGGGTTAGGAAAGGTGAAAAAAGGTGAGGAAAACTTAGAAAATTTGAAAAAAAAGGACATAATACAAAATAGAGGAGCGGAGGAAATGAAACTGAACAGCTTAGTTGGAAAAAATTCGGAGAAGAAAATTTAGGGAAAGAAAAACTAAAACTAAAAAAATAATCAAGGAAAAAAGACTACGAAAAAAAAGAGAAAAATTACACATACACCAGAAAACAAGTATGAAATTAAAGTTCCATCAGTGTGGGATATAGGGAAGAGATAAGTGGAGAGAAAATAACAAAACGAAAACAGAACAGAAGCAAATGAAAAGGTAGCGATTTGATATCCGCATTTTTGCCTCCGCTTTTTCCCGTGTTACCTGCCGACCCCGAGCCCGACCCTCCCATGATGCCTCCCTCTCCTGCACCAGGGAGGATCAACGTGAACAGAATTAGAGTGTCTTTCCGTTGTGTCAGTGATAGGGCTCATTATGATGGCAACAATGATGATGAAAATACTACTAATACAAATACTATTACTACTAACAATAATAATAATAATAAAAATAATAACAACAACAATACTAATAACTAATAAAATAATAATGAGAACTTAAAAACTCATCTAAACTTAGCTGATCAAATATTTACGTTGCCAAGAAACTCAAGCACTTGTCGACGAAGAATAAAAGAAAACACAAAAAACGAAAAAAGATACAGATCAGTAGCAACAACAACTTAATACCATTCTTAAAAAAAGACTTTCCCCGCACAACAACACTGGCATACAAACAGCTACAAAAGGACACGCAGAACAAGGTGTAGTGGACTGAGGCACTCTCAGGCAACCTCGAGCCTTTGTCGAGTGACGTGAGCGACGGCGTGTTGCTGTACTTTACTTTCTGACTTTCAGGGAAGAAGACAAGAGGTTTGGGGAGACGTATACACACTCCTCCTACTGCTCTCTTTCTCGTCCCTTCTTCGTCCTCTTCATCCTCCTTTTTCCCCTTCTCCTCCTTTTCCTCCTCCTCCATCTCCACCTCCTCTTCCAGTGAAACGACAGTTGATATATGGTACACTCGGCGAATAAATTAAACATCTTCTATGTAAATGCCCGTAGCATTATTCAGAAGCGTAGCTACTTGATAATTCATGCAATTACTGAAAAACCCGACTTAATTTTGATCACAGAAACATGGCTAAATACGCGTGACAAGCACCTGTTAAGTGAAGTAGCTTTCAATGGATACAACGCGTTTGCTAAGTGTCGTCTACACAAAAAAGGTGGTGGTGTAATGATATATGCTAAAAGTAATTTAGAAGTCATTCAGCTTAACACAGCCGAAACAGAGGCTTATGATTCATTGTATGTACAAGCGACGATCCTTAATGAAAAGTATGTTCTGGGCGTAATTTACCGACCTCCTAAATCAAATGAAGACATTGATGGAAATCTCTACGCAGAGATAAATAAAATTATCAGAAACAGAAATGCAATAATATGCGGCGACTTTAATAACCCCTCTGTTAACTGGTCTGCACTATCTGCCGACAAGGAAGGAACTAGATTATTAAATTTTATGCAAGACACTTTTCTTTATCAAACAGTTACCGCGCCGACGCAAGGAAATAACATTCTGGATTTAGTCTTCACGACCGACAGCCACCTCATAACCGACTGTGAGGTCGGCGAACCATTTGCAAGCAGTGACCACAACATTATCAGATGCGTTTTAAATATTGAAACAAAAGCACGAGCAAACTCACTCTTAATACCTAATTATAGTAAAGCAAATTTTATGGACCTAAAAAGAGAACTGGCTTCAGCAAATTGGAATCATTTGCTCAACAACGTCAGCGTTCAAGAATGTATAATGTTTTACTGCACAAATCACTGCGAGTGTAAATGGATTCATTCCACTCAAGCCACGAAGGACTGATAATCAAAAACCGTTGTGGATGAATAATTACCTACAAAAAATCATCGTCGAAAATAGAAAACTGTATTAGCAATATAAGTTGTCACAAAATTCACAGGATCATACTAATTACACAATGTCAAGAAAGAGTGCGAAAGGAAAATCAGAAAACAGAAACGCGAATATGAGATGAAAATATCACTCGATGCTAAGAAAATCCCAGGTTATTTTTCAGTTACATAAGAAACAAAAAAAACTGTTAAAAATAATATCGGCCCACTACTATTAGGTGGCACTACGATTAGCGATGATAAAGGCATGGTGTCGATCCTAAATTCAACCTTTAGTAGCGTATTTACAAAAGAGAACATGACATCGATTCCAGCCCCGAAGAAAATTTTCCAGGGCCCTGAAGAACAAAAGCTTGCATTGACCGAAATTGATATCAGCGAAGTGCGTGCGTACCTGCAGAAAATAGATCCTAATAAATCTCCGGGCCCCGACAATTTATCTCATCGCGTGTTGAGAGAATGTAGTCAACAGCTAGAATTACCCATAATATTAATATTCAACAATTCATTAGCACAGGCCAGTGTGCCTTTCGAGTGGAAAAAGGCCAATATTACCCCGATCTTTAAAAAAGGAGATAAAAAACAAGCCAGTAATTATCGTCCTATCAGCCTTACGTCTGTCCTAATTAAACTATTCGAAAAAATAATCAAGGATAAAATGATCACTTTCCTTGAAACAAATGATTTGATAACTGATAGTCAGCACGGATTTCGTAGAAATCGGTCTTGCCTTACCAACCTATTAACTTTTTTCAACGATGTTAATACATGTTGGGACGCCCGAAGCCCATATGACGTAATTTACCTAGATTTTCAGAAAGCGTTTGATAAAGTTCCTCACCTTAGGCTTATTTCTAAACTGCGTTCCCACGGTATTAACGACCATCTATGTGCGTGGATTCATGACTGGCTCACCAACAAAGAACAACGTGTAGTTCTTAATAGTGAAGCATCGGATTGGCAACCCGACACCTGTGGCGTGCCCCAAGGTTCGGTCCTGGGTCCAACACTATTCATAATTTACGTAAACGACTTAGAAACTGATATCCTATCAAAAATAGCCAAATTCGCCGACGACACCAAATTAGGAGGTACGGTAATAAACAGTCAAAGTTGCGAGAACATTCAAGCAGACTTAATAAGACTTGCCGACTGGAGCGAAAAATGGCAAATGAGTTTTAACGTAGATAAGTGTAAAGTAATGCACATAGGTGAAAAAAATCCTAACTTTAAATATCAGATTCAAGGACATGAGCTCAGCGAAGTAAAACAAGAAAAAGATCTTGGTGTCATTATCAGTAACACTTAAAATGAGCGATAAATGTTCTGCAGTGAGTAAAAAAGACAATATGATGTTAGGATTAATCTCAAGAAACTTTGATTATAAATCACCCGAACTTATGAAGAGATTATATTTAGCATTTGTAAAACCACACCTAGAATACGCCGTTCTGTTCTGGTCACCGAACTGTATCAAAGATCAAGTTTTGCAAGAAAAGATACAGCGACGAGCAACCAAACAAATTCCAGCGCTCCGAAACTTGGCATATGACGAGCGTTTAAAGCGTTTAGATATGTTTTCCCTAAAAAAGCGAAGGATAAGAGGGGACTTAATTGAAGTGATCAAAATCCTTAATGGATTCGACAGCACTAACCCAGATAGTCTATTTCAGAGAGACACCAACACAAGAACACGCAGCAACGGTATGAAGTTAAAGGGAAACCGATGTAACACATTGGTGCGCATAAGTTTTTTTCAATAACAGAGTCGTCGATCACTGGAATAGACTCCCACCGTCAGTAGTTAACGCACAGAGTATCAATAGCTTTAAGTCTTCTTTGGATAAGTACTTCAGGGACATAAAATTATACGGACCCTTTTTCGCATGTTTTCAGACAGATTGCAGCAAGACCTCAACCTATATTCATATAATTCTCCCCCACAACCCTCCGGCACGTTGCCGGAGGGAGAGGTGGGTGTGGAGGAGCCTTCATCTTTTCTGTCCTGTCCTACCACACGTAGATTACTAGTAGTAGTTATAGTAAACAGACACCCTCGCTATAGACCGATAGGTCTTCTGGTGTCTGTTCTTCCTATGTATTCCTATGTATTCCTCCTCCTCCACCTTGTCATGCTATTATTGAACAAAGACGACATTCATCTGCATCACCACCACAACCACCATCGCAACCCCCCTACCACCACCATCGCTACCCCCTCCCCACCCGCCCGTCATGCTGTCTCTCCTCCAACACCATCACTGCCCCCCTTTCAGCTCCTCCTCTTGCTTCTCCACCCTTTTCTCTTACCTCTTCCCTCTCTCCTTTATCGTCTACCTCCCTCCTCTTCCGCCTTTAGCTCTTCTTGCTCCTCTTTTACTCGTTTATCCTATTTTCCTTCAGCCTTCCTGTTCCTCGTGTACCTCTTTTTTTCATTTCTTCCTGCTCCGCTTCCTCCTGCTGCTCCCCCATCTGTCACCCCTCCTCCTTTTCTTTCTCCTGCCCTTCTCTATTTCTGTCTCCTTTTCCGTCTCCTTCTCCTCCTCCTTCTCCTTCTCCTCCTCCTCCTCCTCCTCCTGTTCTTCCTTCATCATTGTCCCTTTCTCCACCTTTTCTTCTTCTTCTTCTTCTTCTTCTTCTTCTTCTTCTTCTTCTTCTTCTTCTTCTTCTTCTTCTTCTTCTTCTTCTTCTTCCTCCTCCTCCTCCTCCTCCTCGTCCCTATGGCTGACGAAATGATTTATGGCTGACGGATTGATTAAATCACTGAAAGCAGGCAGCCTCGCAATGAGCCAATAGTCTTTTTGCTGCCTGCTCGTCCATGTTTCTATGTTTCCATGTTTCCTCCTCCTCATGTGTTTACGTCTTGGGCTTAAAAGGAAGTAATATTTTGCGTCTAAGGTGTGGGCGCCGTCACTCATGTGCTGCCTGTTTGTCGCCTGGAGGCCTGGCGGGCGGCTGGCGGGCTGGCTGAGGGGATGAGCGGGTGAGTGGCTGACTGGGTGAATGATTGAATGGATGAGTGGGTGAAAAGGTAGCTGGATGAGTAGCTGTGTGGGTGGCTGTCTGTATGAATGGGTAAATGGGTGGCTCTTATTCTTACAACAAAGGAGGCAGCTCAAGGGCACAAAAAAAAGGAAACAATAATAAAAAAAGCCCGCTACTCGCTGCTCCTAAAAAAGAATCTTAAGAGGTGGCCGAAAGATAGGTCAACTTCAGGAGGAGAGGTGTCCTGATACTCTTCTCTTGAAAGAGTTCAAGTCGTAGGCAGGAGGAAATACAGATGAAGGAAGATTGTTCCAGAGTTTACCAGCGTGAGGGATGAAAGAGTGAAGATGCTGGTTAACTCTTGCATAAGGGGTTTGGAGAGTATAGGGATGAGCATGAGTAGAAAGTCGTGTGCGGCGGGGCCGCGGGAGGGGGGGAGGCATGCAGTTAGCAAGTTCAGAAGAGCAGTCAGCGTGGAAATATCGATAGAAGATAGAAAGAGAGGCAATAGAAGGTTGGAAGTGGAAAAGTGTTTTTGAATCTTCCGGTTAAGGATTGATTCAAAAGCTTTAGATAGACAGGAAAGTAAAGCTATAGGGCGGTAGTTTGAG
Source organism: Eriocheir sinensis (assembly GCF_024679095.1). Classification (NCBI taxonomy): domain Eukaryota; kingdom Metazoa; phylum Arthropoda; class Malacostraca; order Decapoda; family Varunidae; genus Eriocheir; species Eriocheir sinensis. Next base: position 40,621,342 of record NC_066509.1, read on the forward strand.
GGATTGGAACGGTCACCCTTCTTCGGCACAGGCTGTATGAAGGCATACTTCCAGCAGGAAGGAAAGGTAGATGTTGATAGGCAGAGACGAAAGAGTTTGACCAGGCAGGGTGTCAGCAGGGAAGCACAGTTTTTAAGGAAAATAGGAGGCACTCCATCAGGTCCATAAGCCTTCTGAGAGTTGAGGCCTGAGAGGGCATAGAAAACATAATTCGGAAGAATCTTAATAACAGGCATAAAAGAGTCAGAGTAGGAGGAATATGCCCTGAATCGTCCAAGGTGGAGTTCTTACAGAAAGTTTGAGCGAAGAGTTCAGCCTTAGAGACAGATGAGACGGCAGTGCTGCCGTCAGGGTTATGGAGAGGAGGGAAAGAGGAAGAAGTGAAATTGGAGGAGATATTTTTGGCTAGAGGCCAGAAGTCACGGGAAGAATTAGAAGAAGCAAGGTGTTGACATTTTCTATTGGTAAAAGAAGTTTTGGTAAGTCGGAGAATAGATTTGGCACGATTCCGGTCTGAAATGTAAAGGTCATAGTTAGCAGGAGTTCGAAGGCTCTGGAACCTTTTGTGAGCTGCCTCTCTATCTTTAATAACACGAGAACAAGCATGATTAAACCAAGGGTTTTTAGCATGATGAGTAGAGAAAGAACGTGGAATGTATGCCTCTATTCCAGAGACAATCACCTCTGAGATGCGCTGGGCACACACAGAGGGGTCTCTCTCCTGGAAGCAGCAGTCATTCCACGGGAAATCGGAAAAGTGCATCCTTAGGTCGTCCCACCGAGCTGAAGCAATATGCCAGAAGCATCGCCTCTTCGGTGTGTCCAGAGGATGTACAGGAGCGATAGGACAGGAAACAGTAATAAGGTCATGATCGGAGGAGCCCAACGGGGCGAACAGTTTGACAGAGTAAGCAGAAGGATTAAAGGTAAGGAAGAGGTCTAGAATGTTGGGCCTGTCTCTAAGACGGTCGGGAATATGTGTAGGGTGCTGAACCAACTGCTCTAGGTCGTTGAGGAGAGCAAAGTTGTAGGCTTGTTCACCAGGCTGGTCAGTGAAAGACCAGGCTCGGTAGATAATAAATGGATGGGTCAATGAGTGGGTGTCTGGTTGGGTGAATGAGTTGGTGGCAGGGTGGATGAGTAGATGGGTGAATGAGTGAGTGGGTGATTGGCTGACTAAGTGAATGGGTGTATGATGGCTTTCTGTGCTTAACCTCGACGCCGTTTGTGACATAATAATACAAGAAAATAGGAACATAAGGGGTCTGCACGTAGCCAGGCAGCCACTAACTCATAGAAACTCCAGTACGCCTAACACACCCCACTTGTTCTCATTTTCTTTCTACTCTTTATGGTAAAGTTTTTAAGAATAATCGGCATCCCTTACACAGAGCTTTGCCTGATCCTTTACTCCTGCCCGGGTCACGAGGTTTGCTCTTAGTTAAAACGATCTTGCTTTTAATTATATGAATTTTTGTACGATACAATTATCACGATGTTCTCTTCCGTCGTTGACAAATTTATGGAATCAGTTACCCAATGAGATTGTCCTTTCTGCAGACATTTCTACATTTAAGTCTCGTGTGAATGTCTTTTTGAAACAGTAATTTTATTTTTCCTCATTTTTGCTTTGACTGACAAGTTTCTTAAATATTCGTTGCCTTTGCTTTTCTCCAGTACCTTTTGGTATTTTGTGTGGTTCAACTTGTTGTATCTGCACCCTGGAGGGAGCTCTTGGTAGCTTATCATAATAATAATAATAATAATAATAATAATAATAATAATAATAATAATAATAATAATAATAATAATAATAATAATAATAATAAGGCGAAACTAGTCAGGAGTAAACACTCGTTCCCTAGCCCGTGTTTCCTTCACCACCTTTCATCAATAATAATAATAATAATAATAATATATAGACACGCATTATGACTGATAAAAAGCTGTTCCACTTCGACATTTCATATGTAAACTAATTATTGTGTCTAGTAAATCTGAACTTAACGAACGTAAAGCCATTCCTGCGAGTGTTATCAGAAAGAGGATTAAAGTAAAAGGGATGGTAAAAAAGGAAAGGAAGGTAAAATAGAAAGGCAAAAGAACGAATGACAAAGCTATTCCTGTGAGCCTTGTCCGGAGAAAGAAAGGAAAAGAAAAATGAAAGGAAAAAAGGGAAAGGAAACAAGAACAAAAGGGAGTAATGAATAAAGAGGAAAAGAAGGGAAGGGGGAAGAAGGGATGGAAGAAGAGGCTACTCCTGCGAGTCTCATCCGGATAAAGAAAATAAGAGTAAAAGGAATGGAGAAGGAACGAAATGAAAAGTGAAAAAAGAAAGCAGAATAAATATGAAGAATGTGAAAAGCAGTAAAGAAGGGTAAAGGGAAGGTAAGAGAGGAAAAAAATGGCACCATGATCTGAAATGATTTAACTTAAGGCTGTTTCCATGAGTCTCGTCCTGCCTTTTTGATATCTGAAGCTTATTTGCGTCGCCCCTGTTTAACCCTTCACCCACTTATAAACATCAATCGAGGTTCCTCCACCCTTCGCCTTGCCGGAGAATGCGATGTAAGGCGATTAATCTTGTCCGTGAAGGGGAAGACTCTCGGCCCGTGAACCACCTTTGTCATTCTCCTCGGCACAGATTCTGGCACACCGAGACACGTTTTATGTAAACTTGAAGGCATACGAGGCTGGAGACTAAAGCATTCTCCTTTATTTTGCATTAAGGAGGCCAACCTATTTTTTGTCGTCCTCCTTGGCAAAGATCCTAACATGATGATACAGATTTGATAATAAGGAGTGAGTCTATTTCTTCTTACCGCCAAAATCCAACAATTCCCAACACTGGATTAACACTAAAGTAAAAGATTATTCATGTGAATTATTTCTTCCCACACTCGGAACGCCACACTTCCCGACACTGAACGCCCTCCGCCACTCCTCGCCACTCCTCGCAGCGTTTTGATCTGTTCTAATTAGTCTGCCGACCCTCCCGCCACTCCCAGGCTTGCTGCACCGGAACTACATCAATCCTGAGCCCGAGTCGTCGGTGTATATAATAAACAGAGACAGATGGGTAGATTTTTTTGTAGTTAGGCGGACAGGTGATATATTTATTGTGCTTGTTTGTGTTTTGTAATGACTATTACTGATAAAATATTATTGTTGAGTTTTAAATTTATAATTTTTTTATTTATTTGATTTTTTTTTTGATGGGGAGTCACCCATGAAGTCAGTAATGCAATCAATATATCTAATGTTTTTTTTTGGTATTGATAAACTGTTTACGACTTAATATTATTATTTTTATTATTGTTATTATTACTATTATTATTATTAATAGTATTATTATTATTAGTAGTAGTAGTATTAATAGAAGTAGTTGTAGTTGTAGTAGTAGTAGTAGTAGTAGTAATAGTAGTAGTAGTAGTAGTAATAGTAGTAGTAGTAGTAGTAGTAGTAGTAGTAGTAGTAGTAGTAGTAGTAGTAGTAGTAGTAGTAGTAGTAGTAGTGGAAGTAGTAGAAGTAGAAGTAGTAGTAGTAGTAGAAGTAGAGGTAGAAACAGTAGTAGTAGTAGTAGTAGTAGTAGTAGTCACAGTCACAGTCATTGGCGGGGTGGGGCCAATGAATTGCTTTGTGAAAGGATATGAGAGAATATACCGCTCACAACGCAACTCTAATAGATGGAGGCCCGAATAAATAAAAAAAGTAGTAGTAGTAGTAGTTGTAGTTGTAGTTGTTGTTGTTGTTGTTGTTGTTGTTGTAGTAGTAGTAGTAGTAGTAGTAGTAGTAGTAGTAGTAGTAGTAGTAGAAGTAGAAGTAGTAGTAGTATCAACATGACCACTACATGCAAATCATCTTTCGTACCAATAACAGTAGCTTCTGCTTTACTGACCTCGTTCGTCGTTACAAGCATTAATATACGAAAAAAAACTCAAATATAATCCCTGACAACATAATCATGACAATGATGAATGCAAGTGTGATGAGGAGAAAATTATGATCGGTGTAAAGGAAAAAGAATCACTGAACGGAGAAACAACATAAAAATAACAAACAGCGGGAATAATTATAACCAAACGAGGCGAAAGAGAGTAAGTAGAAACGAAAAAACAAAACGAGACTGGCGAGAGAGGAATGATTAATGAGGCGATCTAATGAAGGATGTGTGTGTGTGTGTGTGTGTGTGTGTGTGTGTGTGTGTGTGTGTGTGTGTGTGTGTGTGTGTGTGTGTGTGTGTGTGTGTCTTTGAAAATGCCAGAGGATAAAAAATATAGCAAGAGAAATAGGGATAAGTATATAAAAAGACAATGATTACTACTACTACTACTTCCACCATTTTATAAACATATCTAAGCAACAGTAACAGCATAAAAACAGCAACAAGAACAATAACAGCAAGAAGAAAAAGAAGACATCTTTAACAACAAGAACAAACAATAATTATTTCTCTCCGTGACTGACTCGCAGCGACTTTCTTCCACGACAAGAGAAAAGAAAAGAAAGAAACGAAAAAAAGAGCTAGGAGATAAAACCGTCGAATTACCGAGACACAAGACTGTTTTGAATACTAACCAAGCGAGGAGAGAGAGAGAGAGAGAGAGAGAGAGAGAGAGAGAGAGAGAGAGAGAGAGAGAGAGAGAGAGAGAGAGAGAGAGAGAGAGAGAGAGAGAGAGAAACAAAATCTTTATTTTTCCACGTGGCTTTTTTTGCGAAACGTGTTCAGACTTGTTTTGATGTTTTCGGTGCGCTCTCTCTCTCTCTCTCTCTCTCTCTCTCCTCTCCTTTCCTCTTTCCATTTTCATTCTTATTAATTGCCTATTTGCCCTCTCCTCTTATTCCTCCTCCTCCTCTTTCCCATTCTTCCTCTTTTCAATGGCTCTCTGTTCCCTCTTATTTCCCCTCTTCCTCTCTTCTCGCCCTTCTCTTCACCCTCGTAGTAAGTTATCGACTCTCCATTTCAATTTGTCTCTGCTCATTTTTTTTTCAATTACTCAATAGTTCATGTCTTGACTTTCCTTCACCGACACCTCCTTCTCCTCTTCTTCCTCCTACAAGCCTTTTCTTCCTCTCTTCTCTTTCAGCGATTAACAGATTTTCTTTTTTTATTATTCCCCCTTCCTTCCCTTTTTTCTTTCATCATGTCTTCCTTCCTGGCCTACTTCCTTCCTTCCTTCCTTCCTTCCTATCTTCTTTCCTTCCTTCCTTCCCTCTTCTCCCTCTTCTGAATTTCACTTACCTTACTACTCTATTTTATCTGCTGTTTTCCTTCTTTCTTCTTCCTATTCATCTCTGTTCGTCCTCTTCCTATAACTATTATGTCTCCTCCTCGTCCTCGTCATCCTTCTCTTCTCAGGCAAGTCCTCACGCGGGTCACCAATTCGCAACACGACTGGCGGGACCGTTAATGAGACTAAGGGTCTGACTCCCCACGACATACGACCTCGAAGCCTCAGGATAATTGAAGGGTATTTGGGACGTGTTGTGTGTGTGTGTGTGTGTGTGTGTGTGTGTGTGTGTGTGTGTGTGTGTGTGTGTCTGGGTGGGTGGTTGTGGGTGAGGGTGTGGGTGTGGATGTTGGTGTTGGTGTCTTGCATTTGATGAGTGTGTAAGAATTGAATAAGAGGTGGAAGGATGTTGATAATTATACTATATTTCCCGTTTCTTTTTATTCATCTTGCTTATCTTCTGAGTTTGCAATGCTCTTCCTCTTTTCTTCTTCCTCACCCACCTCGACCTCCGCTGAAAGTTAACTTTTTCCTCTTTTTTCGTTCCCCCTTTTCTAACTGTTAACTGTACTTCCCTTCTTCCTCATCCTACTCTACTTCTAACTGTTTAATGTTCATCCTCTTTCCTCCTCTTTTCTTCGCATTTAATTAATTGTCATCCCTTTTCTTCACATAATGAAAACTTCTCTCCACTTTCTTTTGTTTCGTATTGTCCATCTCTCACCACATCGGTTGTCTCTCTTCTCCCTTTATGCCCCGTTAAGAATATCGGCTAAGAAATATTACGCCAGGCCCATCCTCTCATCTGTGACTTGCTGGATCGCCTCCAGAGACGGCTTCAACCTCTCCAGTGGCTCACTAACAACTCTTCGGGCATCTCCATTCCTGTGGCCAGGACCATATATATTACTTTCATTCGCTCTGTTGTTGATTACCTCCCCCCTGCCTTGATACAACTTCCCCGAACTACTTTAGAGCCCTTAGAAAAATTTCAGAAGAGAGCGATGAGAGTCATTCTTGGGTGTCCCATGTCTACCAGAATTGTAAATATGCAATGCGAGCTACGTTTTCCACCCATGGTCGAGAGAATTTATTATAATGTCACTCGCCTCACTGTTAAGTGCCTCCATTTCCCACATCTCTCGCCCCACTACTCGCAGCTGATCAGGATGTCGCTTGGACCCGCTCGACCTGTTCCTCCTATATTGCCCGCTGGTCGCGCTCTTATTCGGTCTGTCTCTTCCTTGATGCGCAGTCTTGATTTGGATATTCCTGCTTCTGACGTGCCCCCAGGCCCTCCCCCGTGGTTGTTGCCAACGCCAGAGGTAAGCCTGACTCCTGCATCCAAGTCTGACCCGCCTCCTTTACAGCTGCAGTTGGCCTTGGAACACGTAGCAACAGTGACGTCCTCCATCACAGCTCCACACTGCCTCTACACTGACGGGTCACTGCAACCGGACGGTGCGGCTGGTTGCGCAGTCTTCTCGCCTGACTTGGAGCCTCCTCCTGGGGGTTGGGTTGGCCGTCGCCTCCGTGACCACTCCAGCTCCACATTGTGTAAGCTATTAGATGCCGTCAGCCTCGTTTGTCAAAGGGGAGTAAATGCTGCCATTATTTGTGATTCTAAGCCTGCCCTTCAGTCCCTGTCTGCTGTTCAGCCCACCCACCCTCAAGTCGTTCAACAGATCCTGTTCTTTCTATCTTAATCAATGATCGTCAGTTGTGTGTCAAATTTTTATGGGTGCCATCTCATGGGTCTATATCACAATGCCACAGCTGACCGCCTAGCGAAGGAAGCCTGCCGTCTGCCACCATGTGGTGATGGACCCCCCCTCTCCCTGCCCTGTCATCTCTCCAGAGTCCGCTCCGCCACCTTCCTTCCTGCACGGCGTCATAGGGATGCAGAGAGGCCTCACAGCGTCACCATCAACCACTACGACTCTGTCTGCCGCCACAAATACTCCTACCGACGCCGGGGCCTCATGGTTCGGAGACATAATGTTTTCTCCGCACGTCTGCGTGGGCTACCGTCCACCGTGGCAGGTCGCCGGGTGGAGGGGAGCCTGTATTTACGGAATTTCGCCTGTGCCTCTCACCGATGTCGAACACCATCGAACATTACTGCCTGGCCTGCCCCACTGTTCGTGGTTTGCTACCCCAGGGACAGCCGTTGGATGCTGTTTGCCTCCACCTCCTGAACCACGACTTCCTCGACGCAATCCTGGTGCGCCACCCTCGTTTTGGTGGATTCTCCTAATGTTATGTGCCCTACGTGGCACTAGTCTCTCTAATTTGTTCTGACTTATCTGTATATTACATCAACTTGCTTCCTGTTTTAGTGTGTGTGTGTGTGTGTGTGTGTGTGTGTGTGTGTGTCCATTGTCTATAGTTAAACCTGATGCATTTGCAAAAAATTGTTTTGTCTGACGCTATTGCGCAATAAATTTATCAAACAACAACAACAACAGCCTTGTTATCACTTATAATCTATCCCTCCCAACGTAGCTCCTGTCGCCTAAGTCCACCGTCCCTTGCTCCTTCACTCCTCCCTTCCCAACACCCTCCTGCTTGTCACCCTGAGGCCCCGCTCTGCTGCCTCCTCCCAGCAACATCTCTCATATTATTGCGTCAGTGGGAGAGTTCTGCCGTTTTCAGATTCACCGTCAGGTAGAAGGTGGTCACGGCAATTCTTTGATTGTTATCATAGGCGATGATAATGTTATAATGGTTGTTATCCTGGCCGTCGGAAAATATCATGGTTCGTGAGGGTTGTCGAGTCACGATTACGAAGCATGTGTTTCATGTGAATAAAATACGAGTATATTGTGGAATATAAGTCATTTTCTTGATATAGTCACCAAACGCTTTTGCACTGTCAGGCGGAACATGGCTTACACACCACCAACGACCCTACACAGAAGCAGCAATAATAACCGCGTTCGATTCGTCCTAGCGACTGATCGAAGCAAACCTGGTGAAGCTTCATACTCATCAGTGACACCATGTCCAGAGAGAGCACCACCTCCGCGCGGGTGGCTCAGGTGTTTCTGTTTCATGTGTCCGCCACTGTGCATTGGATTGGACCGTGTGCATATTTTTTTTGTGTGTGTGTTCATTTCATCAGACGATCTTCCGTTTTGTATTATACTGTGAGGTAGTAGTATTAGTAGTAGTAGTAGTATTTGTTGTGACAGTAATAGTGGTAGTGATAATGATGGTGATGGTGGTGGTGGGTGGGTTGGTGTAGGTGATAATGATGGTGATGGTGGTGGTGGGTGATAATGATGGTGATGACGATTATGATAGACGACAATATTATTAGAGGTGATGATGATACTGGTGGCGGTGGTGGTGTTGACAGGGGTCGTGATGGAGGTGGAGCAGAGATGGTGATGGTGATACTGGTGGCGGTGGTGGTGGTGACAGGGGTCATGATGGAGGTGGTGGTGTTGACAGGGGTCGTGATGGAGGTGGAGCAGAGATGGTGATGGTGATACTGGTGGCGGTGGTGGTGTTGACAGGGGTCGTGATGGAGGTGGAGCAGAGATGGTGGTGGTGATACTGGTGGCGGTGGTGGTGTTGACAGGGGTCGTGATGGAGGTGGAGCAGAGATGGTGGTGGTGATAATTATGATAATGGTGGGGTGATACAAATGGTAATTATATTGATAATGATAATGAGATAGATAACGTCGATGGAGGTATGCAAAGTGAAGGAAAATGGTGATGAAAGGAATTTAGGTAATGATATTTGTGGTAGTGAATGGGGTACTGCTGGTGGTGGTGGTGGTTGTGCTGTAGTTGTTGTTGATGGTGAAGATAGAGGTGGTGGTGATGATGAAAGTGAAGGTGATGGTGGTGGTTGTGGTGGTTGTGCTGTAGTTGTTGTTGATGGTGAAGATAGAGGTGGTGGTGATGATGAAAGTGAAGGTGATGGTGATGGTGGTGGTGGTTGTGCTGTAGTTGTTGTTGATGGTGAAAATAGAGGTGGTGGTGATGATGAAAGTGAAGGTGGTGGTGGTGGTGGAGGTAATTTCAGAATGTTCCGGCGGCACATTCGAGCGGTTATCAATCAGGCAGAGTAGCGCAACACTCGCGTCGGGGAGAAGTGATGAAGCGACGGAAAGAAAAACAAAGAAAAAAAATTACATTCCTTTATACAGCAGCAGCCATTCCCGTGACAACCTTCAGCCCTCCAATCCCATCTTCTTTCAATTTTCTTCCTCTTTCCTTCTTCTCAAATGCTTTTCACTATTTTTCGACCACCCATTCCTACATTCTTTTACTCTTCTCCCCTCTCCTCTTACTATCTTCTCCAGTGCTTCCTCTCTCCATTTTCCTCCTACCTTATTCTCTTCTTTCCTTCTGCACTTGTCTTCTTCTTCATCTATGTTTTTCCTCTTAATTTTTCTTCTATCTCCTTCCCTTCTTTCGTTTTTCACCTTCCTTCTTTTACTATTCTTCCTTCTCCTCCTCTCTTCTTCTCTAATGCTTTTCCTCTCCATTTCTCCTCTATCTCATTTATTTCCTTCCATCTGCACATTTATACTCTTCTACAACTCTTTTTTTTTCTCCCCATTGCCCAATCTCTCTCTCTCTCTCCTCCTTCACATTTTCTAGTTTTTCTTCTTTTTCTGCTTTCTCTTCTCCTCCTTTTTTTTTTCTTCAATGTTCATTCTCATTTCTCCATCTCTTATTCCTCTCCTTCCCATTTTTTCTCTTCTCTCTCTCTCTCTCTCTCTCTCTCGTGTCACACAGTGCAAGATGGTTCACTTCCCTTAGCTGACAACGGTTTCATTGACGTTCTCCTCCGCCGCTACCTCGTCCTCCTCCTCTTCCTCCACCTCTTCCTCCTCCTCCTCTTACACGTATTCTTGTCCTCCTACTCATCGTCTTTTTTTTTTGCTTCATTTTCTCTTACTTTTATTGATTCCTTCTTTCATTTTATTTCTTCTTTTCATATTTTTTTTGAGTTGTATTCAGTTTTTTTCTTTTTATTCGTATATTTTTATTATTCTTGTTCTCTTTCTCTTTTTACTTTCGTCTTCCTTTCCTTCTTCTGCTCCTCGTCCTCATATCTTGAATGACATCGAAAAAAATGGATTTTTTTTTTTTAGATTCAACACACTGACCCAAATCTTAGGAGGAGGAGGAGGAGGAGGAGGAGGAGGAAACACGGACACATGGAAGAGCAGGCACCAGGGAGCAAATTGGCTTATAACGAGGCTGTCTGCTGTGGTGATTTAATCAATTTGTCTGGCAATTTGGTGACCGGCGGAGCAGATTGAAGTACGGGAAGGATGTAAGTTTATCGTAACTTGTTCATGCTCCCTCTTCTTCTTCTTAACCTTTTTTTTCTTTTTTTCCTTATTCATCTCCGTCATCTTCCTGGTCCCTGTCGTCACCCTCTTGCTCTTTTTTCTTTTTATCTTACTTTTTCTCTCCTCTACTTCCTTTTCTTCTTCTTCTTCTTCTTCTTCTTCTCCTTCTTCTTCTTCTCGATATCCTCGTTTTCTTCCTATATACTTATATAAAAGACGAAAAGAAATATTTAAAAAAAATACATGTAACACAAAGTCTTCTGATCTTAAACAAAAATGTCAAAAGCTAAAAGACGGTTTACGAGGAAATATGGCTGCAAAAAATATATATACATACATGAAAAATGTCTTGTTTTAGTAACTGATTGAGATTAAATAAAGGGCAAGAAAGAGGGTCAGAGGAAAGAGGGGAAGAAGCGGGCAAGGGGAGAAGAAAGATGAGAGGGAGGAAGAAGGGACAACAAATTTACTATGGATGGAATGAAGAGGAAGTTGAGGAAATGAGAGGAAATGGTTAGGAGGGGCGGGGATAGAAAGGAATGTGAAGGCAGGGAAGGAAAATGAAGGGGAGGGGAGGAGGGGGCAAAGGAGTAGAAAGGGAAAGGGGGAACGAGGTGTGGTGAGGGTTCGTTGCTAGGGGGGAGAGGGGGCGTGGCGCTGCCAAGGTAAAGAGCAGAAGTCAAGGTCAAGGGATGTGTGTGTGTGTGTGTGTGTGTGTGTGTGTGTGTGTGTGTGTGTGTGTGGGTGGGAGAGAGAGAGAGAGAGAGAGAGAGAGAGAGAGAGAGAGAGAGAGAGAGAGAGAGAGAGAGAGAGAGAGAGAGAGAGAGAGAGAGAGAGAGAGAGAGAGAGAGAGAGAGAGAGAGAGAGAGACAGAGAGAGAGAGAGAGAGAGAGAGCGAGAGAGAGAGAGAGAGAGAGAGAGAGAGAGAGAGAGAGAGAGAGAGAGAGAGAGAGAGAAGCAGACACGCGCACGCACGCACAAAGGCACGCAGGCAGCCACACACACACACACACACACACACACACACACACACACACACACACACACACACACACACACACACACACACACACACACACACACACACACACACACACTCTCTCTCTCTCTCTCTCTCTCTCTCTCTCTCTCTCTCTCTCTCTCTCTCTCTCTCTCTCTCTCTCTCACTCCCAGGCCATATAACATGTCAACGGGAACTTCTGAACTGCTGCGACAAACGTGTGAAAGAAAGCCGTGAGACACAGACCCGTGGGATACAAAGCCGTGTAAGGGAGAGCTACATGTGTTTGAGGACGGATCTGGCACTTACAGACGAGGGCCGGGTAGTTCTTGTGGGTGGAAGGAGTGGATGGAGAAGAAAGGTTCGGACTGGGGGAGAGGATATGTAACACAGATATAAGAACGTGAGATTATAGGAACGTAAGGAGTCCGCAAGAGGATATAAAGTCTACACTATGTAAGAATGTATCTAGCCTCTTTTTAAAGGTCCTGTTTGCACTCACCACGTGACTGCCACGCTTGTTCCACTCATCCACCACTCTATTGGTAGGCCAGTACTTGTCCACATCCTTGCTGATTATGAATCGATCCAATTTAAATATATCACTAAGTGTCTTCCCCTTATCTCTTACCACCAGAAACTTATTGACCTCACCCTCATTGCAGCCCTTCATCCATTTATAAACTCTCCTCGCGCCCTTAGCCTTTCCAGAGGATGCACATTTAATATTCTCAGCTCGTGAATCCCTTGTCATCTTCCTCTGCACAGATTCTAACATACTGGTGTCCATTCTGTAGTAAGGGGGACAGCACTGAACCTCATAATCGAGGTGAGGTCTGGTTAATGCTGACCAATACAGTTTGGGAGAGGAGATACAACATAAAGGCGAGGAGGAATTGGAGAGAGACAAAAAAAGAGGCAAGAAAGGGGGCAAAGATGAAGTAGAGAAAGAAAGGGAGCAGGAAGCAGAAGCAGTAAGGGAGCGACATTCAAAGACGGAATGAAGCGAGGAGACAAAGAGAGACCAGCACTAACAGACCCGCCACAGACCATCAGACGAGGTGATGGAGAACATACAAGAATACGGACAGTGGGGCAGAATTAAGATTGCTTCTGACAACACTGGACTCTGTACTGAGATGGACAACGCAGCAAAACCTGGTGCCTGGCGTGGAGGGGTGGACACAGCTGTCCCACAAAACTAAAAGCACACCAGAGGTGTGGCAAAAGCTGCAAGGGAAAAATAATTATATAAATAAAAACCGACGAAAAAGTACCAAAAAGGGTGGGAGCAAGCAGGAAAGGGAAGGTGGTGGGGTGGGGAGGAGGAAGTAGAAACATGAAAGAAGAAGAGGATAAAAGCAAGGAAAGGGAGAGAGGAGAGGAAGTGGAAGAGGAAACAAACACCAAGGAGACACAGTGAAGAGGAACAGAGTGGTAAGAAAGAGGCAGAAAGACAAAGCGGAGAGGCGAGTGCCATGTGTGACAAACAGGACGCAAGTTAAAGGCAGCGGAAACAAGGAGCGTTGAGGCAGAATCCTCGGAGCAAAACCATGTGACGTCATGCGCGAACTGCTCCAGATTTGTAACTAATGTCGGTATTCTTAGACGCTACCGATACACAAAAATAATTATATATAAAGGCCAAAAAAAGAGGTAAAATGCGGTCTCATATGTGTATTTAGAATCCATGGTACAGAAGCCATGTCAAACTTCTACCATGGTCATATGACTACCCCTGGAAAGACCCTCAACTCCTACGAAACCCATGTCTAATGTCTGTGCTTGCCCGAGGCAATGTTTAATGATATGGCCTTAAGGTTATGGGGGCAGCGAGGCGGAGCAAGTGTAGAGAGAGGCAGAAGCAAGGCCGTGGGAAGCTGCCTCCTCGCCGCCAGACACGACGCTGCTAAGTGGGCGAGTGTTGGGTTGTCATTTACCCCCTGAGCCGAGGGTTGACCCCCCCCCCCCCAACAGGCGTCAGGGAGGAAGGGGGGAACCACTTTCTTTTCTTTAGTTTTGTTTCTTGAACTTTCTTCTTTTTTATCTTCTGTTATCTTTCTTTCTCCTTCTCCTTTACTTCTTCCTCTTCTTATAATAGTTTTTCTCCTCCTCCTCCTCCTCCTCCTCCTCCTCCTCCTCCTCCTTCTTCTCTCTCTGTTCATTCTTTTTTTATTATCACGCAAATCCTCCTCCACCTCCTCCCCATCATTCTCCTTCTCCTGTCCATTTTTTTCATTATTACGCAACTCCTCCTTCTCCTCCTCCTCCTCCTCCTCCTCCTCCACCTCCTCCACCTTCACACACCCCTACCACCTCCTCCTCCTTTTCATCTCCCTCTCCTTCTCCCTCTCCTACTCCCCCCCCTCCCAGCAGACAAAATTAATAGTCACTCACCTCGCTGTGCTGGTGACGCCCAAGACCTGTAGACACGCTTCCCTTAAGACGCTCCAGTAAAGAGCTTTTCATTCTCTCATTTTTCCTTCATTTAGTCGCCCTCCTTCACCCTTGATCCTGCCGAAAGAAAAGGAGATAAAAGATAGTTGGTTGGTTTTGTGTTAGGGAATGAAATGGTTAGTTGGTTTTGTGTAAGGGAATAAAATAATAGGTGCCTGTTTTGTGCAAGGGTGATAGAAATGGTTATTTGGTGATCTGTAGGGGTGAGTAATGAGTATCTGAATATATGTAGTGGGACAAAAATGCTTAATGGATTTCTTAGGATGAGGAAAAAATGGGTACATGATTTGGGCATGGGAAAAAATAATAGAAACGGTTAATTATTTTTTTTTTTTTTACAGCTAAGGAGACAGTTCAAGGGCGTAAAAAAAATATTATAAAAAAAGCCCGCTACTTACTGCTCCTGTATAGAGGTCAAAGGAGTGTCCAAAAAGAGAGGTCAACTTCGGGAGGAGAGGCGTCCTGATACCCTCCTCTTGAGAGAGTTCAAGTCGTAGGCAGGAGGAAATACAGATGAAGGAAGATTGTTCCAGAGTTTACCAGCGTGAGGGATGAAAGAGTGAAGATGCTGGCTGACTCTCGCATAAGGGGTTTGGACAGTATAGGGATGAGCATGAGTAGAAAGTCGTGTGCAGCGGGGCCGCGGGAAGGGGGAGCGCAGTTAGCAAGTTCAGAAGAGCAGTCAGCGTGAAAATGTCGATAGAAGATAGAAAGAGAGGCAACATGGCGGCGGAATTTAAGAGGTAGAAGACTATCAGTATGAGGAGTAGTATGAGGAGAGCCTTTGACTCCACTCTGTCAAGGAGAGCTGTGTGTGTGGAGCCCCCCTACACATGAGATGCATACTCCATACGGGGGATGAGATAATGGATACCTTTCCATCTCCCGCTCCCCTTCCCTCCATTCCTATCTCCCTCTCTCCTTTCCTCCCTCCCCTTTCCTCTCTCTCCAATTTCTTTTTCACCTCCTCCCTCCCATCTCTAATTCCCATTTCTCCTTCCCTCTCGTCCTCCTTTCCTCTCCCACCTCTTCCCTTTAATTCTTCTCTCAAGTTCTGCCTGAAATTGGCCACGGAATTCCCCCTGGGAAACATAAAAACATATAAATGCAGGCAACAGAAAGCCTATTGGCTTATTACGAGGTTGCCCGCTTTGGTGATTTAATCTGCTCGACAGCCACTTGGGGCTTTAGGAGCAGATGAAAGCACCTCAATATTGAGGAGCAGATGAAAGCACCTCAGTATTGAGGAGCAGATGAAAGCACCTCGATACTGAGGAGCAGATGAAAGCACCTCAATATTCAGTTTACTCCCGACGCAGCGAAGTGACGGTCGATTGTATATATGAAGGAGTTGATGGTATTCGCATTTACTACTTCTGAAGGAAGATTGTTTCAGTGGCGGATGACTCGGTTTGAAAAGAAACTCCTTCCAATGTCTGTGTTACATCGACTCGACTGAATGGGTAAACCGTTATTTCTAGTTCTTAGGTTGGTTTGCAGTTCAAAGAATTTGGAGTAATCGACGTTACTGATTTTTTTTCAGATACTCGAAGACTTGAATCATATCCCCTCGTAGGCGTCTTTTCTCCAATGTAAAGAGATTGAGTCGCTTGAGTCGTTCCTCGTACGGTTGAGCCCTTAAGGTTGGAATCATCTTCGTGGCGCGTCGTTGAATCCTTTCCAGTAAATCAATGTCCTTTTTTGTAATTAGGAGACCAGAACTGTACTGCATACTCGAGGTGCGGTCTTACCATATAATTATACAAGTATAGCATCACGTCTGGCATTTTACACTCGAAGTTCCTCGCTATGAACCCGAGCATAGTATTAGCTTAGGTGAGCAGGTGAGGGGAACGGGGAAGAAGAGGAGAGGAAAAACACATGAATGAGGAAGAAGAGAATGATTAGGTGTTACGGTCAGGGGTCGGAGGAGAGGGCAGCGGGAATTGAAGGATAAAAGTGAAGTACATTGGAGGAGAGAATGAAAAAAGGCAAGAAATGAGAGAAAATTTTAGTTAAATCGAATAAAAACATCATAAAAACAAATTATCGGAAGTGATGGGGAGAAGAACGGGTGATGAATATTAATGGGATGCAGGTGAGGGGAAGTGATGGGAGGCAGGTGAGAGGATTTGATGGGAAGAGGTGAGGGAAATTGAAAGAGATGGAGATGAGAGGAAGTGAGGGGAAGTGTTAGGATAGGGAACAGGTGAGGGGGAGTGATGGGAAGAAAAAGGGTGATGGAAGTGATGGGGAAGATGAGCGGGTGAGAGGAAGTGATGGGAAGAAGAGTGAGGGGAAGCGAGGGGAAGAAAAAAGGGTGATGGGAAGTGATGGGGAAGACGAGCGGGTGAGAGGAAGTGATGGGAAGCGATGGGAAGAAGAGAGTGAGGGAAAGTGATGAACAGGACGAGCGTGTGATGGAAAGTGATAGGGATGCGTGTGATGGGAAGTGATGGGGTGCAGGTGAGGGGAGTTGTGTATCGCCCCGGCCTGGCCACCTGTAATGCACTTCAGGTAAAGGCTATGTACCTGGCGGGGTGACGGATGTGGGGAGGGGAGGGGAGCGGGGGGAATGGGGAGGTGAGGGGAGGGGAGGGGAGGGGAGAGGAGGGGAGGGGAGGGGAGAGGAGGGGAAGGGAGAGGAGTGGAAGAGTGGAAGGGGAGAGATGGATGAGAAGAAATGAAGGGCGGGGCATTGTAGATAGGAGATGGATGAAGGGGAGGTATGGAGAGGGGATAAGGGTGAAGGGATGATTAGGAAGAAGACGAATGAGGAGAGAAAACAAGGACAAAAGGGTGAAAAGACAAAGGAAAGAGAAGTGAGAAGGGAGAAGAGACGGATGAAGAGAAATATAAAAAGGAGAGAAAAGGAAAGAAGGAAAGAGAAGGAATAGATGTGAGAGGAAGAGAAAAGGGAGAAGACGATAATTCAGGAAGGGAGGAAGGAGACGAGATGGATGAGGAGAGAAGAGGGAGAGGAAGAGAAGGGAAAAGGGGAAAGAAAGAAGGGAGTTTAGGGGAATGGAGATGAGTGAAGGGGAAGAGGAAACGTGAATAGTGTGACTGGGGATAAAGAGAAGAGGGAGAGAGAGGAAGAGGGGAAAGAGGGATGGGGAATGTAATGACCAAGGAAGGAGAGGGAAGAGAAAATGAATATACTAAAAATAAAAGACGGGATGCAAGAAACGAAGGAAGGAAGGGTGGAAGAAGGATAAAAGGGAGAAAGGGAGGAGAAGTAGTATTTAAAAGAGAAAAGGAAACTATAGGAAAAAATAGGACGAGGTAAGATAAAAACAAAAACAAAAGATAAGAAAATAGTAAATAGATAACATGAAAGAGAAAACGAAAGAAAGGAAATAAGTGAGGAAGAAAAAAACATAAACATGGAATGAAAAAAATAATGAAAAAGGTTGAACTGTAGGAAGAAGCGAGGAAGAGGAGGATGAAGAGCAGGAAGAGGAGGAGGAGGAGGAGGAGGAAAGAACAGGAAGAGGAGGAGGAGGAGAAAAAAGCAAGAAGAATGGAGTAAAACAGAGAGAAGGCAAATAATGAAATGTGTTGTGTGAGAAAAAAAAGTTCAGGAGGAGGAAGAGGAAGAGGAGGAAGGGGCGAAGGAAGAGGAAGATGAGGAAGAAAAAGAGGAGGGTGAGGGAGGAGAACAGTACAGTTAAAAGGGAGAATGGAGAAAGAGCAACACGTGTTAGAGAAAAATAAGAAACAAATGGAGGAGGGGAAGAAAGGAGGAAGGGAAGACGAAAGAGGAGAGAGAAAAAAAAAGAAAAGAAATTGAAGGTCACACGGAAGCGATGGGAAAAGAGGAGAGTAAACAGGAAGGAAACCGAGAAAGGAAGAAGAGGGGAGTTGAGAAGAATGAAGAAGAGATGGAAGGAGAAGAAAGGAGGAATGTAAGGGGAAGAGAGGGGAAAGGAGAGGAGTAAATGGAAGGGGACGGAAGAGAGAATAAGGGAATGGGAGGGGAGGGAATAAAAGTGAAGTGGAGGAAAGGGAAAAAGAGAGGGGGAAGAAGGGGAGGGGGATGGAGAGGGACGGCGTGGGGTAGGGAGGGATAAAGGAGAAGGAATGGAACAAAACAGGGGAATGGGAAGGGAAGGAATGGGAGGGCAATGGAGAGAAGGGGAAAGGAAAGGGAGGAAGGGAAGGGAGAGGGGAAGGAAGGGGAAGTGAGGGGAAGAACTGGACGGGGATTGGAGGAGAGAGAGAGAGAGAGAGAGAGAGAGAGAGAGAGAGAGAGAGAGAGAGAGAGAGAGAGAGAGAGAGAGAGAGAGAGAGTGAGTGAGAGAGAGAGAGAGAGAGAGAGAGATAGAGACAGAGAGAGAGAGAGAGAGAGAGAGAGAGAGAGAGAGAGAGAGAGAGAGAGAGAGAGAGAGAGAGAGAGAGAGAGAGAGAGAGAGAGAGAGAGAGAGAGAGAGAGAGAGAGAGAGAGAGAGAGAGAGAGAGAGAGAGGAGGAAAGGATGGGGAGGGGATGAGTAGGAAAGCAAGGAATGGAAGGGAAATTGCAAATAATGGAATCGGAAATGGAATAAGGGGATACAGGGAAGAAGAAACATAAAGAAAAATAAGGGAGGAAGGGAGGAGAGAGGAAAGAAGGGAACAGAAACAGAAAGAACTGGCATACAAAAAATAATAGAAGTAAACAAAAAAAATAAACAATAAGATTTTTCCTTTAACTTTTCCTTCCTTCCCTCCCTTCAATCTTTCCATATATTTTTATCTTCACCTCCTATTTCCCTTCTTTCTCTTCATCTTCTCCCTCCCTCTTCCTTTTCCATCTTCGTCTTCTCCCTCCTTCTTTCCCTTCTCCTCCTCTCTCTTCCTTCGCCTCCATATTTCGCTCCACCCTATCGACCTGTTATTCCCTTCTTTTATCCATCTATATCCTGTTGACCTTCCTGCTCTTTCCTTTTCATTTTACCTGTTTTCTTTTTCCTTCATTCACCATTATTTTCCCTACACCTCTCTCTCTCTCTCTCTCTCTCTCTCTCTCTCTCTCTCTCTCTCTCTCTCTCAACGACACACACACACACACACACATACAAACACATTTCATTGTCTTTCTTTATCCATAACTGCAACCTCTTTTCAGGACTCCTCCTCCTCCTGCTCATATTTGTCTCTCACGGGCACAATATTACACAAAGTCGCCATTCCTTCAGTGCAGACGAGGAGTAGGAGGAGGAGGGGGAGGAGGAGTAAAGGATGTTTATGTGAAAATGGAGGACTGACACAGATAAGCGTCGTCAATGGGGTTACGGAATTAGGAAGACACACAAGAAAGGAACGGGAGAGGGCAAGGGAAGGGGAAGAGGAAGAGGAAGAGAAAAAGAGGAAGAAGAATAGATGATCAAAAGTCGTAGTAGTAGTAGTAATAATAGTAATAAGATGAAGCATGAATGAAATATGAGGAAGGAAGAGGGACAAATATTGTCGTGGGGAAGGGGAGGGGGAGGAAGGGGGTAGAGAGAGAGAGAGAGAGAGAGAGAGAGAGAGAGAGAGAGAGAGAGAGAGAGAGAGAGAGAGAGAGAGAGAGAGAGAGAGAGAGAGCGAGAGGCAGAGAGAGAGAGAGAGAGAGAGAGAGAGAGAGAGAGAGAGAGAGAGAGAGAGAGAGAGAGAGAGAGAGAGAGAGAGAGAGAGAGAGAGAGAGAGAGAGAGAGAGAGAGAGAGAGAGAGAGAGAGAGAGAGAGAGAGAGAGATTTACATAGATTTACATAGAAAATCAGACCACACAGACCCCATGGTCCAGACTCGGTGGTCTGTCCTTAAACTTAAGTGATTTTACATTAATCAGATGGCTCCAAAACGTTGCATTTCTACTTTAGTTAATATTAAGTTCAAGGAAGTGACGGTCGAGCTTGTTTTTAAAGGAGTCAATAGTCTGACTAAATTATTGTTGAGCGGAAGTATTGCATCTTTATTGTTGAATAATTAGCTTATTTTAATGAAGCCCAACATTCTGTTCGCTTTATTTGCTGCATCGATGCATTGATGTGAGAATTTGAGGTTTGACTCGATTTTGACCCCCAGATCCTTAACGCATTGAACGCTTGTGAGTTCAACGCCGCCCATTTCGTAATCGAACTTCTTATTTCGTATTCCAACTTGAAGGACCTGGCACTTGTCTACGTTAAAGGGCATCTCCCATTTATCCGACCAAGCTGAAATTTTGTGCAAATCCTCTTGGAGGCTTTGCCTGTCTTCGTCAGTGAGAACCGAGTTACCAATCTTTGTGTCGTCTGCAAATTTACTAATGCGATTATTGAGTCCAATATCCATGTCGTTGATGTAAATAATGAAGAGCACTAGGCCAGGAACCGAACCCTGAGGGACGCCACTAGTGACCGGTGCCCACTCTGAGTTAAATCCGTCAATCACCACTCTTTGTTGTCTGTTGGTCAACTAATTCGCGATCCATTGGTTTACTTGACCGTCAATACCTATTTACTTTAATTTATAAAGTAAATTATGATGTGGACTTTATCAAACGCTTTCTGGAAATCAAGATAGACTACGTCGAATGATTTGGTTACGACATAAACTGAGAAGAGGTCGTTATAAAAGGTCAATAGGTTTGATAGGCAGGGTCTTTTGTTACGGAAACCATGTTGTGAATACCCAATTAATGAGTGGCTTTCGAGGTAACTCACAAATTTGTCTCTAATTATGTTCTCAAGTAGTTTACCTACAATTGAAGTTAGACTAATGGGTCTGTAGTTATCTGGTATTTTTTTGTCTCCTATTTTAAAAATTGGTGTCACGTTAGCCTTTTTCCAATCCGAAGGGACGATGCCTTGTCGCAAGGACATATTGAATACGCTTGTGAGGGAGGAGAGTATTTCGCTCTTTGTTTCTTTAAGCAGTATAGGATATACTTTGTCGGGTCCGGGACTTTTATTTATTTTAAGTGATTGGAGAGCTTTAAGGACTTCATCTGTTGTTATTTCAAAATTAGGCAATGCATGCTGGAGATTTACATTAGTACTGGTGTTGGTGGTAGTGGGAGGAAGACTGTTTGTATTAGACACCGAGGAAAAGTAACTGTTTAAGAGGTTTGCAATGTGTTGGCTGTCAGTCACTAATGCACCGTCGCTGTTTGTTAAAGGTCCAATTCCACTTCTGATCGCCTTTCTGTTGTTTATGTAACTGAAGAAGGATTTCGGATTATTTTTACAGTTGGCTGCAATATTTTCTTCATATTTACGCTTTGCTTGACATACTAATCTTTTTACTCGTCGCCTGGCATCATGATAAAGTCTAATGTTTTCGGGCGTGCTTTGTTCTTTCTTTAACCTGTAAACCAATTTTCCCTCCTTGACTGAGTGTTTAATTTCGCTATTAAACCAAGGTGGGCTTTTATTAGTGTTAATTCGCTTCTCGCACATGGGGACGAATGTGTTCTGCTGAGTGAGTAAATGATTTTTAAAGCTTAGCCAGGCTTCCTCTACATTGCCGTCATCTGATAGTTGTATTTGTTAGTTTTTGTTGGATTTCTACGAAGTTAGCTCTTTTGAAATTGGGCACCTTTACTTTATTTTCAGTCACTGATGTTTGAGCTCTAATGTCGACGAGCACTAATTTATGATCACAAGAACCGAGGTGTTCTCCTACCGTGACATTACTGACTAGGTTATCTTGGGTAGTTATAACAAGGTCGAGTATATTATTTTGTCGAGTTGGTCCAGAAACCATTTGGCTTAGATAATTTTCTTCTAAAAATTCGATCATTCTATGTGACTCGCCTTCGGTACCTGACTGTCGCCCAGTCGATATGGGGGAGGTTAAAGTCTTCTAATATCAGTGAGTCGTTGTTATTAAGTGACTGCCTTAAAACGCTGTACATTTCAAGATCGGCATTGAGTGATTGCCCGGGAGGCCTGTAGGTGACAGATATATTTGAATTGACTTTTGCAATGTTTACTCTCACGCACAAATGTTCAACGTTACTGAGAGAGAGAGAGAGAGAGAGAGAGAGAGAGAGAGAGAGAGAGAGAGAGAGAGAGAGAGAGAGAGAGAGAGAGAGAGAGAGAGAGAGAGAGAGAGAGAGAGAGAGAGAGAGAGAGAGAGAGAGAGAGAGAGAGAGAGAGAGAGAGAGAGAGAGAGAGAGAGAGAGAGAGAGAGAGAGAGAGAGAGAGAGAGAGAGAGAGAGAGAGAGAGAGAGACCTGAGGGGGAAGCTGATGCAGACACTCTCTCTCTCTCTCTCTCTCTCTCTCTCTCTCTCTCTCTCTCTCTCTCTCTCTCTCTCTCTGTTGGTGTCCTTTCCGGTTCAAAGAACCTATACCCTCTAGAGACATGGTGGAGGAGGAGGAGTAAGGAGGAGGAGGAGGAGGAGGAGGGGGAGGAGGAGGAGAAGGAGGAGGAGGAGAAGGAGGAAACATGGAGACATGGAAACGCAGGCAACAGAAAGCCTATTGGCTCATTACGAGGTTGCCCGCTTTGGTGATTTAATCTGCTCGACAGCCTGGGGCCTGGGGAGCAGATGAAAGCACCTCGACATTGATGAGCAGATGAAAGCGCCTCGATATTGAGGAGCAGATGAAAGCAACTCAATATTCAGTTTACTCCCGACGCAGCGAAGTGACGGTCGATTCTATATTTGAAGGAGTTGATAGTATTCGCATTTACTACTTCTGAAGGAAGATTGTTCCAGTGACGGATGACTCGGTTTGAAAAGAAACTCCTTCCGATGTCTGTGTTACATCGATTAGACTGAATGGGTAAACCGCTATTTCTAGTTCTTAGGTTGGTTTGCAATTCAAAGAAATTGGAGTAATCGACGTTATTGAATTTTTTCTGATACTTGAAGACTTGAATCATATCTCCTCGTAGGCGTCTGTTCTCTAATGTAAAGAGATTGAGTCGCTTGAGTCGTTCCTCGTACGGTTGAGCCCTTAAGGTTGGTATCATTTTCGTGGCGCGTCGTTTAATCCCTTCCAGTAAATCAATGTCCTTTCTGTAATTAGGAGACCAGAACTGTACTGCATACTCGAGGTGCGGTCTTACCATGGAATTATACAAGGATAGCATCACGTCTGGCGTTTTACACTCGAAGTTCCTCGCTATGAACCCGAGCATAGTGTTGGCTTTGTTGTATGCTTTTTTACAGTGATTCGCGTGTTTCAGGTCACTGCTGATAGTGACTCCAAGATCCTTTTCCTCCTGCATCGCTTGCAGAGGTCTCCCATTCATGATGTATGTGTGGTTACTATTTCTGGACCCAATGTGCATGACTTTGCATTTGTCAACATTAAAGGACATTAGCCATTTTTCCGACCATTCGATAATGTGATTGAGGTCTTTCTGAATGATTTCGCAGTCGGTCTTTGTGAGGGCCTTTCCCCCCACCTTAGTGTCATCAGCAAATTTCGATATTGTGGATTTCAGTCCTGATTCGAGGTCGTTGATATATATGATGAAGAGAATGGGTCCCAGCACTGACCCTTGAGGCACTCCACTAGTGACTGGAAGCCAATCGGAAGGCTGTCCGTTGAGTAGTACTCGTTGTTTTCTGTCGGTGAGCCAATCTCTTATCCACGCGATCAGATTGGCTCCAATGCCCGCCGAGTGCAGTTTCTTAAGGAGTCGCTCGTGCGGTACCTTGTCGAAGGCTTTTTGAAAGTCCAGGTATATAACATCACCGGGGATGTGGGCACCCCAGTTCTTATATATACCTTGGAAGAAGTCTAATAAATTCGTCAGGAGGATTAGGAGGAGGAGGAGGAGGAGGAGGAGGAGGATGTAGATAAGATGATAGGACTACAAGACAGCATAGAGTGTGACGGGTTAGGAGGAGGAGGAGGAGGAGGAGGAGGAAGAGGAGGAAGAACACAAAGAAACACAAAGAAAGAACAAACAACAGCAGACCTGCTGGTCCTTACGAGGCTGTTTGTGACAAGCTACACTAACTATCTAATCAAAGGTGAAAGATGAAGGATAGCTAAGGCGAAGGCTCCTCCCCACCCCCCATCCCTTCAGCCAAAGCTAGCAGGAAAGGAAAAAGAACCATGCGGCATGGAAAAACTGCATGGAAATTATGTAGGAAAGAGGAAAGAACTACCATTACTGCTACCACTAACCGGGCGATAAAAACGGACAAGGACACCAGTATTCGAAAGAACTTAACGTTATTACGACAATGAGTAATATCTTAGTTGCTGGTTGGATTCAAAATATTTGTCTAATCTATTCTTGAAGGACGTAACTGTTGTACTATCAACGACATCACAGGGTAGAGAACTCTAAACATTAACGACTCGATTGAAGAAGTGTTTGGCTTCGTGATATGAGAATCTTCTACCACTTATCTTGAAAATGTGATTTCTTCTTGTTCTATTTGATCGAACAATTGTAAAGTAATCTTCTGCATTAATATCACTGAATCCTTTAAACATTTTAAACACTTCTATTAGATCGCCTCGCATTCTTCGTTTTGAGAGGCTGAATAAATTTACTTTTTTTAAGCCTTTGTTCTTAAGATAAATTTCTCAACCTAGGAATTATTTTTGTTACTCTCCGTTGAACCCGTTGAGGATGATGATGATGATGATGATGAGGCGGAGGAGGAAGAGGAGGAGGAACAAACAGACGTGCGTGTGGGCGTATTGAAAGAGGGATGAAGGAGAGGGGAAGAGAAGGGAGAAATGAATAAAAGAATGGAAGTGGGGGATACATAAGAGACGTGAGGGCTATGAAGAGGAGGTGGAGGAGGTAGAGCAAGAGGGGATAAAATGAAAAGGGAAGTTAAGCAAGATGGAGAAGAACGGAGTGGACAGGAAGAGAAGAAGCAGGACATGTATGAGAAGAAAGAGAATAAGAGGAAGGATGAAGAAGATAGCGATTCCAGTTCGCTCAATTTTCATGTAAGTATTGATTTGTGTGTAGGTGTCTAGGGAGAATGGATTTCGAAGTATGATCTCAAAATATACTTTGCAAGTGTGACCTTGAAAAATATATCTATATATGATTAATCAATATAAAATAGGATACAACGGTCCGTCTGTCTGGAGCTCGTGACCAGCAACAGAGAGAGTATCGAACCGGACCAAGCAGTGGAGTGCTGCCTTCTCTGCCTACACCCCAACGCCCCTTGAAACTCCTGCACTACAATAACACCAACAACAACGAGGATGACAACAGTAACGACAATAACAAAATCAACAATAGCGACAAAATGAAAATAACTTTCAGTAGCGACAATAAAAAAAAATCAATAGCGAAAATACAAAGAAGGAAATAAAGGGCGACAAAAACAGAAATAACAAAATCAACACTGCATTAACAACGATAACCAGACCTGTGAACGATTTAATGGGGAAAACAAACACACACGACAAAACACACACACACACAAAAAAAATCCACATCAATAACTGAGAGGAAAAGAAAAGAAACGAGGAGAAAAGATCCACAACAACAAGACAACAAAGAAAAGAAGAACAGCAACAACATCAACACGACAGGAGGAAGCAAACACCTGAAACATTCCGAGCCAAAACAAAGAAAACAAATGTCAAACGAATTGTTCAGGAAAAACACACCACACCATCACCGAAGCCACCACCACTCCTATAAACACCACCACCACCACCGCCACCACCATCACTTACACCACCACGACCACCATCATCACCACTCAGAACCATCACCACCACTACCAATATCATCAACGCAACTACCATCGCCACAACAATCACTACCGCCACCATCACCACAACCCTTATCTACCTTTCTTCTTTTCGTTCCTTCGTTATTTCTTTCATGTATGCTTCCCTCCATCCCTGTCTTCCTGCTTATATTATTATAGTTTTCTCTCTCCTCTTTTTACACATTATTTCCTTTTCCTTTCCTTTATTATATTTTTTTCTCCTCCCTCGTTCTTCCCATTTCCTCTTATCCCCGTCCTTCTCTCCCCTTCCTACTTTTCCGCATAGTTACACATATTTTCCTCGTGGATGAGCTGATTCTCTTTTCCTCATTCTCCTCCTCCTCCTCCTGTTCCTCCTTCATGACCTAGATCAACGTGGCTTTGCCTACGTCGTCTCTCTCTGATAAGGGAGGAGGAGGAGGAGGAGGAGGAGGAGGAGGAGGTGGCGAGATTGACAAGAAGAGGACCATGGAGGATAAAGTAGATGGAGGGAGATATTGAGGAGATAAGGTGTGGCGTGAAGAGGAAGATAAGAAAAGGGCGAGGAAATGTGTGGGAGAGTGGGAGTGAGAATAAAAGCCTGTGAAGTGATAGATGAAAAGGGGAAGAAAAATGAAAAAAAAATGTTAGATTGAATGAGTGAGTCGTTTGTCATGTTGTATTTGAGGGAAGAAGAAAATGAGGAAAAAGAAGAGAGAAAGAGAGGAAAAAAAGGGAAGAATGAGAGATAAATAAGATTGGATGGGTATTTCATTATGTTTGTCAGAGAAAGATAAGAGGGACAAGAAGGAAAAAAAGAGGAGAAAGTAGAAGAAAAACAAAACCGGAAAAAGGAACATCTTGTCAGTGAAAGAAAAGATATGGAAAAAAAAGATGAGAAAAAAGGAGAAAAATGAAGAATCAAAAGATGGAGTGAGCATGACTTGTTTTTGTAGGGAAGAGAAATTGAGAAAAAAGAGAAAAAAGAAAAGAATGAGGAAAAGAAGGAATGACGACATGGGCGTCTTTTATATACTAGAGAAGGAAACAGAGGAGAGAGGGGGAAGAAAAAATGTTAAAGAAGAAAAGGAACGTTGAAAGGCTGTTATTTTTTAGAGAGTAAGAAGAGGAAAAGAGAGAGAGAAAGGAATGAATGGAAGTTGTTATATTAAGAAGACCATTTGGAGGAAGGGAAGGAAGGCAGGGAAGGAAAAGGAAGTGAAAAGTGATGAATCATTTCCGTAGATTGTGTTAGAAGGGGGGAGGGAGGGGGAAGGGAAAATATACGAAGATAAAACAGGTGGAGAAAACATATGGAGAAAAAAAGGAAAAACGGAATGAAACTGCTTGAGAAAAAATGGAAGGCGAAAATATGAGCAGAAAGAAATCGAGCTAAGAATACGTAGAAGAAAACATGAAGAAAATTAACTAGATAAAAAGAAAAAAAAAATAAGGAAAATATTGGGAGGAGAAGTGGGAGAAAATAAAGAGGAACTGGAAGGGGAAAATATAAATGGATAAAGGAAAGGGAAAAATGGGAAGGTGTATGAGCCGAGATTTGTGCAAGAGAATGGTGCTGGGACGAGGAAAGGATATGTGACGGGCCGCCTCCGTAGACTGCACGGCGACGGGGCGAAGGGAAGGAAAGGGAATGGTGGAAGGTTATAGTAAGGAAGGGAGTATGGAACGGTAGAGAAGGGGATAGTAGAAAACGAATAAAGAGGGGAGGAGGAGCAAGGGGAGGAGGAATAGAGGGTTGGATGGGGTAGGGAAAGTGAGGAAGAGAAGTTTTTTGCCTTTGAGAAATGGAAGAGAGGAAGGCAAATGGAAAAGAGAGGCACATACTAAAACGGAGAAGATAAATGAATATAAAAGAGGAAAAAAGAAGGAAAACGGAGAACAGAAGAAGATAAACTTTAATACAGAAAAATATTTGAGAAAAGGAAAGAGGGAGATGATGAAAAGGCAAGAGCAGGGATGAATAAAATAAAATAAAATGGATAAAGGGGAAAGGATAGCTATTTAAAGAATGAGACAAAAGGAAAGTGTGTGCGTGTGGGGGGGGGGGGGAGGAAGGAAGAGGAAAAGCAAAGGAGGAAGAGAGGGAAGATGACCCACACTTCCTCCACCACCCATCCCTGTTTCTTTCTGTAATGGTGTTTTCTTCTTTTTTGTTTACTCTCTCTTTCTTGTTACTCACTCTCCTTCCCCCTCCTCTCTCTCTCTCTCTCATACTAAAATATCAACAACCAAGAAAAGTATAATTATTACTATTATTGTTATTATCATTTTTATCTTTTTTTTTTGTTTCATATTTCCTTCTGTTTATTCCCTACTTCTTTATCTACACCTTCTGCACCTAATTATGTTCATCATCTTCTTTATCTCTTCTGTTCCTTAACCGTCTTTTTCCCTCTATCCTTCCTCCTTCTCTTCCTATTCTATTTTTTTCCCTTTATCCTCTTTTCTCTTTATCACTCTCTTCAATTTCCCTTCTTCTTTTATTGTAATACAAACTCGAACACACATATTCTTTTTCTTCCTCACTTCCTCCTATTCCTCCTCCTCCTCCCCCTCCTCTTGTGTCCTCCTGGCGGGAAGGAAACAGAGTGGATGAATGAAAAACAACCAATGCCAGAAATTTGCCTTGGTGGGTTACCTCCGCCAGAAGCCCCCAAAAGGTGACCCCCCCATATTGAGCTAGATCAGCTCATTGAGTAACCCAGTGAAACTTGCCGTAAAATGTTCAGTACATCTCCCTGAATGAAAAACAACCAATGCCAGAAATCTTCATTGGTGGGTTACCCCCGCCAGAGGCCCCCAAAGGGTGACCCCTCCCCATATTGAGCTAGATCAGCTCATTGAGTAACCCAGTGAAACTTGCTGTAAAATGTTCAGTACATCTCCCTGAATGAAAAACAACCAATGACAGAAATATTCATTGGTGGGTTACCTCCGCCAGAGGCCCCCAAAGGGTGACTCTCTCATATTGACCTAGATCAGCTCACTTAGTAACCCAGTGAAACTTGTAAAGTGTTCAACACATCCCTCTTTATAAGAAACAATCAATGCCAGAAATTTTCGTTTTCATTTTCAGTTTCATCATTGAACAGATAATATACACTTCACGAATACACAAAGCATGATTAGTCATCTCTATCGTCCAAATCACACGAGTCCTCACTCCAAGGTTCTTCATCTGAGGACTCTGCATCTAAATCAGACTCGTCACCATTGACCAAATTTTCCTCACTGACATCTTCAGTTTCATCACTGAACAGACTGTCTGGTATCGCTGGTCCATCGCACCAGCTTTGTTGCAATAGTTCACAATCCATCCGCAATCAGTTGGGGACAAACCTGCAGGACATACCGAAGATGCGTGCAACCATATTACGGTGACATAACGGGCTCGAAGATGTTGCATTTCAAGTTTTTTTTGTGATGGTGGCAACAAGGAACAATCTATGTTTTTCACATTTGCCAGTGGGTTTGTCTGCGCAGGATATAAGGGCATTATAATAATTAGCAGACGAATCTTTTTGTGTCATTACAAATAACCCTGTAATGTGCATGCATTGTAAATAGATCAACATATGTAGATATGATTATGAAAGTTTATTACTTTTCATAAGACTGAAATATTATTACCTTATTGATATTTCCGTTCATTTGCATAATCTTTTTGTATCTTGCTTCATTGACATCACCTGTCTTGCTCAGAGTGTACATACGACATACGAACTCTGATGGGACATCAACATCAATACTTGCTTGTCAAATGTCTACCACCTCTAAGGCTAACAACTGGTCCTCGGGTGCGTCACTTACTTATGCGGCCTCAAGGTTGCCACTGCGATGCTGAATGTGTTGTTATTTAATACTGGCCTTGCCTGGGGCGGCTGTAGCTACACTGAAGCATCCTTCCCTACACAAGGCCTCACAGGGAGGCCAGGTGCCATAGCCCTGCTGACACTTGTGTAGGATGTTTAAGTCTCGTCCGTTCCATGTGACCCTAACTGACCCTGGTCGGCCACGTTATTATCCTTGCTAATGGGTGCTATAACTGACTCGCTCTGGCGCGAGTACAGAGCTGATCTATCCCAATATGGGGGGGGTCACCCTTTGGGGGCCTCTGGCAGGGGTAGCCCACCAACGAAAATTTATACCATTTTTTTTTTTTTTTTTTTTTTTTTTTTTTTAAGAGGATGTACTGAACATTATACAGCAAGTTTCACAGGGCTACTAAGTGAGCTGATCTAGCTCAGTATGGGTGGGGGTCACCCCTTTGGGGGCTTCTGGCAGGGGTAACTCACCAACAAAAATTTATAGAACAGTTTTTTTTTTTTTTTTTATTCAAGATGATGTACTGAACATTTTACAGCAAGTTTCACTGGGTTACTAAGTGAGCTGATCTAGCTCAGTATGGGTGGGGTGGTCCGCCCTTTGGGGGCTTCTGCCGGGGGTAACCAATCAACGAAAATTTCTGGCACGGGTTGTGTTTTATACAGGGGGATGTACTAAACATTTTGCAGCAAGTTTCACTGGGTTACTAAGTGAGCGGATCTAGCTCAGTATGGGAGGAGGGTAACCCACCAGTGGAAATGTCTGGCATTGGTTGTTTCTTATACAGGGGGATGTACTGAACATTTTATAACAACTTTCATTGGGTTACTAAACGAGCTGATCTACCTCAATTTTTTACTCCGATACTGTGTCTGGCGGACCCCAGCCACCAGTGAAAATGTCTGGCACCCATACTCCAAAGATGTGGAGATGGTGCCGATTAAACAGAGAGTGGTTTAGAGTGGTTACCCTTTGGGCTGATCTAGCTGATATTTTGGGTGTCATTTCAGCCCTCGAGTAACCACACCCACCACGCGGCACCCGGCAGACGTCCAGACCCTTTGATTTGGACCCATGGCCAATGTGATGGCACACGTAACGATTGGTAACCTTTTCAGCTAGGCTCACCCCACTGGGCTCCTGCTCTATTCCTTCATCTTCTTTTCCTCCACCATCCCATTTATTTTTATTATTTTTTTCGTAATATACTTATCATTTCGTATTATTCTTTATTAAACACGAACGCCATTGTCTTGTTTTTCTAAAGTGGCTTTATTTCCTGATTATTTTCATTATTCTTCCCTTTCTAGAGTAGCATGACAGGGACAGATAGATGGATGGAAAGGTAGATTGATAAACAGTCATTAAGCAAATTACTAATGCATTTTTTTTCATTTCAGGTGAGAGAACATCAATTGGTGATAACAGTAAGTCGCCATTATTAATATTATTATTATTATTATTATTATTATTATTATTATTATTATTATTATTATTGTTGTTGTTTATTATCATTATTATTATTATTATCCATACAATAATAATAATAATAATAATAATAATAATAATAATAATAATAATAATAATAATGAGGCGTGCGCCAAAACTAGAAAATTTGTGATTAAACATTAATACTCTCTCTCTCTCTCTCATTCACCTTCTCTGTTTACTAATCTTTGCCCTCCATTTTTCATTGTATAAAGAACCGCTATTTGTTCCAATCACCACCACAACCACAACCACCACCATCATCATCATCATCACCACCACCACCACCACCATCATCATCTCCACCTATTATCATCTCACCACTATCTCCTCCTCCTTTATCGCCATCTTCTTTTCTACCAGTCCTACTCCCCCACATCTACCACCACCTTCCCCTTCCTCCCCTTCTTCACACTCCCATCTTCCCGATTCTCTTTTCCTACACTTGTTTCCCTTCCTCCCCATCTTCACACTCTTCCCCTCCCTGCTCCCACTCTCCATCACGTTCCCTCCTTACACATCCCTCCCCAACGTCCTCTCCCCACGTCTGTTCACCACTCCGTTTATCCCCTTCCACACATCCGGTTAATTCCTAAGGCTTATATTCTCCCCCCTCTCCCTCTACCTTCACTTCCTTAAATTCCCACATCGTTCCCTCCCCTTGTTTCTTTCTCTCCTAATCTCCCCTTACTCTCCCCCATATCTTCACCATTTTTTTTCCGGCACCGCCCTCTTCCTTTTCCCTTCCCAGACCAACATCCGCTTCCTCCCCTTTCCCTAACTTTATATTTTTTCCAGTCTCGCTGTAATTTTCCCCTTTCCCTCAACTCCCTCCCCTATCCCTCACTTTTTTTTCCTACCACGCTGTTACTTTTGCAATTCTTCACCTGAGCAGCAAAATTTAGGTGTCCCGCGGGTCCTTTTAATAACGCGGCGTCCAGGTGGAGGCAAGAAAACGAGGGAACGAGATGATGTACCACAGGAGCCTGGCGGCGTGGAGAACACGTGTGGGAGAGTAGTTAATGGAGCTGGCGGGCGATATAGACGAGGGAATGTTATCAGCTGTTTAGAGGGGAGGATGTTGATGTTAGGGTAGTGTACGTAAGAAAAGAAGTGAAGGTAAATGTAATTTGGATGTAAAAGAGAAGAAAGCGTTGACTGTGTGGGTGTTTATATTGAGCTTGTAAGGATATACTAAAGCTGAGGAGGAGTGATGACAAGGAGGAAAAGGAGAGAAGTGAGAGAAAACAAGATAAGGTTTAATTGAAGGAGAAAAGGGAGGAAGGAAAGTAGGAAAGAAAGATAAGAAAGAGGGAAAGGAAGAGTAGAAGGACGGGAAAAAAAATTAAAGGAATATTAAAGGAAAAAAATAATGACTGGAGCGAGTGTTTGAGAGTGATTGAAATATAAGGATGACAACAAGTATTGGAAGGAATGTGAATAATAATAACAGTGAAGGATAATTGTGTGGCTTGTAAGAATATATAAAGAAAGTGCTAATGTTAAGATAGTGTGCATATAGGAACTAAAGATATATATAACTGAAATGTAAGAGAGAACAAAAAAGTTAATTGTGTTGGTGTTTAAAAAGCGCCTTTTTTTTTTTTTCTTTACAGCAGAGGAGTCACCTCAAGGGCATAAAAAAAGGATAATAAATGTAAAAAAAAAAAGGCCCGCTACTCACTGCTCCTAAAAAGAGTTAGAGGAGTGGCCGAAAGATAGGTCAATTTCGGGAGGAGGTGTCCTGATACCCTCCCCTTGAGAGAGTTCAAGTCGTAGGCAGGAGGAAATACAGAGAAGGAAGATTGTTTCAGAGTTTACCAGCGTGAGGGATGAAAGAGTGAAGATGCTGGTTAACTCTTGCGTAAGGGATTTGGACAGTAAAGGGTTGAGCATTAGTAGAAAGTCGTGTGTGGCGAGGCCGCGGGAGGGGGGGAGGCAAGCAGTTAGAAAGTTCAGAAGAGCAGTCAACATGAAAATATCGATAGAAGATAGAAAGAGAGGCAGCATGGCGGCGGAATTTAAGAGGTAGAAGACTATCAGTAAGAGGAGGAGAGCTAATGAGACGAAGAGCCTGAGACTCCACTCTGTCCAGAAGAGCTGTGTGAGTGGAGCCCTCCCCACACGTGAGATGCATACTCCATATGAGGGCGGACAAGGCCTCTGTAAATGGATTGCAACTGTGCGGGGGAGAAGAACTGGCGGAGACGGTACAGAACGCCCAGCCTCGAGGAAGCTGATTTAGTAAGAGAAGAGATATGAAGTTTCCAGTTGAGATTTTGAGTTAAGGATAGACCGAGGATGTTTAGTGTTGAAAAAGGTGATAGCTGAGTGTTGTCAAGGAATAGTGGAAAGTTGTTTGGAAGATTGTGTCTAGTGGAAAGGTGGAGAAACTGTGTTTTTGAGGCGTTGATGGACACCAAGTTCTTCTTGCCCCAATCGGAAATAATAGTAAGGTCTGAAGCTAAGCGTTCTGCCGCCTCCAGCCTGAAATCATTTAGTTCCTGTTGGGTGGGTCTTCTATTAAAAGTTGAGTAATGCAGAGTAGAGTCGTCGGCGTAAGAATGGATAGGACAGTTCGTTTTGGAAAGATCATCAATGAACAACAGAAAGAGAGTGGGAGATAGGACAGAACCCTGCGGAACACCACTATTAATAGGTTTAGGGGAAGAATAATGGCCGTCTACCACAACAGAAATAGAACCGTCAGAGAGGAAACTGGAGATAAAGGTACAGAGAGAAGGATAGAAACCATAGGAGGGTAGTTTGGAGAGCAAAGATTTGTGCCAGACCCTATCAAAGGTTTTTGATATGTACAGCACAATAGCAAAGGTTTCACCGAAACGGCTAAGAGAGGATGACCAAAAATCAGTTAGGAAGGCAAGGAGATAACCAGTAGAACGCCCCTTGCGGAACCCATACTGGCGATCAGATAGAAGGTCAGAAGTGGAAAAGTGCTTTTGAATCTTCCGGTTAAGGATTGATTCAAAAGCTTTAGATAGACAAGAAAGCAAAGCTATAGGACGGTAGTTTGAGGGATTGGAACGGTCACCCTTCTTAGACACAGGCTGTATGAAGGCATACTTCCAGCAAGAAGGAAAGGTGGATGTTGACAGGCAAAGGCGAAAGAGTTTGACCAGGCAGGGTGTCAGCACAGAAGCACAGTTTTTTTAAGGACAATAGGAGGCACTCCATCAGGTCCATACGCCTTCTGAGGATTGAGGCCAGAGAGGGCATAGAAAACATGAAATGATGTACTAGAGGTGAAACTATTTTGTTTGAGGACGAGTGGGGGAGTGGGTGCAATATAGAGATGACGACAAATATTTAAAGAAGTGTGAATAAGTTTACGTGTTCGCAAGTATTAATGGATTCACGTAATGGAGATTATGTGAAAACAATTTATTTAGGGGCGGCATTGAAACACACACACACACACACACACACACACACACACACACACACACACACACACAGACACACACATATGTATATTTTCAGCTCTAGGGCTGCCTGGTACTTCATGAAATAAACCGTTTATTATTATTATTATTATTATTATTATTACACACACACACACACACACACACACACACACACACACACACACACACACACACACACACACACAC
Source organism: Eriocheir sinensis (assembly GCF_024679095.1). Taxonomy (NCBI): domain Eukaryota; kingdom Metazoa; phylum Arthropoda; class Malacostraca; order Decapoda; family Varunidae; genus Eriocheir; species Eriocheir sinensis. The sequence continues at coordinate 40,655,956 of NC_066509.1, forward strand.
ACACACACACACACACACACACACACACACATTTTTAAGCGATCTTCTGGTATTTAACTCTTTATGACACGTTTTTTATCTGCCTGGAAAATTAAGAATAAGTACACACGCTTCTCCATACATATATTACGATAAACAAATTGTCCTTATTACAGCGTTGAGTCAAAATGAAGTAAGAGTTCAGAGAATCCGTAAACATATCAAACCCACATTTTTTTCGCAGGTTTCCTTGAATATAATTCCACTTAATTTATGCTCCGGTGAATAATACATGAACGCCCATAAGAACATAAGAACATAAGAACGCAGGAGTCTGCAAGAGGCCGGTAGGCCTGTACGAGGCAGCTCCTTTATAAACATTTATATGAAAAAAAGGAAAAAGTGCGATATTTATACTAAAAATTTTGTTTAATATAAGTGCGTGTGTGTGTGTGTGTGTGTGTGTGTGTGTGTGAGAGAGAGAGAGAGAGAGAGAGAGAGAGAGAGTAATCAAGTAATCAAGCAATATATATTCCCGTTCATTATTCATTCATATACTTTTTGTTTATTTTTAATTTAGCGTTTGTTTATGTGTTCGTGTATACTCTTTACTCTGGTTTATATTCATCTATTAATCAACTAATATATTTATCTGTATTCGTCAACTGCATCTCAGATCACAATGTTAATGACCTCGTGAGCAAATACAAAAAGACAGAAGGAAGAAAAAGGAAGAAATAATAATGAAAGTGATAATGAACGGATAAAAAATGGAAAATTAAATATAAAAGGAAAGAAACAAGAAACAGCTCAGTTAAAATACATCGATTTTCATCATCTTTGTCCTCCGCGGCATTATTTGTTTTTCTTTTACTTCATTCATTTATTCACCGCCAGCGCATCGCGACACACAAAAAAAAAAAAAAATTATTATTAATTTTGTGAAACTCAATATGGAATCAGTCCTGTGTTTGCTCTCTCTCTCTCTCTCTCTCTCTCTCTCTCTCTCTCTCTCTCTCTCTCTCTCTATGAGTGGCAATAGATCTCCTGCTATCGATCCTCTCCAGTTTACTCCCCTCCTCCTCCTCCTCCTCCTCCTTTTAATTTCCTCTCTTCTTCCCTTAAATCCTCTAACTGTCTCTTCCCTTAACCATTTCCTTACTCCCTCCTCCTTTCTTCTACCCCAACCTTTCCTCTTCCTCTTCCATCCCTCCCTTCTCCATCAATAACTACCTTGCTCTCTCCTCCTCTCGTACCCCAAACACTTCCTTCATTCCTTCAATGTCTTCCATTTATTCTGTTCCTCTTTCCCTTGTCATCTTCCTCCTTTTATTATCCCCTCCGTTATCCTTCCTTAGCCCTGACCTCTCATCCTCTCTTCCTTACCCTAACATTTTTCTTCCATCCTTCAACTTTCCCTTATCTCTCCTTTTTTTTTACAGTACAGGAAGCAGCTCAAGGGATAAAATAATAATAATGAAGAAAAAGCCCGCTAACCATTGTCCCTTTATTCTTTATTTTCTCTTTTCTCTTATTTTTTTAACTTTTTTTCCTTGCTTCTATTTCCCTCCCTTCCTTTTCCTACTTCATTACTTTCTCCCTTGATTTGCCCTCCTCCTCCCCTACCACTCCTTCCCTCCTTCCTTCAGTTCAATCCTCCCTTCGTCCCTTTTCTTCCTCTTATTATTTCGGAGCAATCATTTCCCTCCATAACTTCCTGCCTTCTCTCCTTCCCTTCCTTCTCCTCTCCCCTCCCTACTTTCTTCCCTTCCCTTCCCTCTTCCTTCTTTCCTTCCCTTTCCTTCTTTCCTCCATTCCTCCCTCTTATTCTTTCGGAGTAGTCATTTTCCTCCATAACTTCCTCCTTTTTTTTCCTTCCCTTCCTTATACTCTTCTCTCCCTTCCTTCCCCCACCCACTGACCCCTCCCCACACTGCCTCACCTCCGCCTCACCATTCATCACCAAGGGACAGGCAGAAGTTTACCTCCTCACTTCCTTCAGATTTCTCTCTCTCTCTCTCTCTCTCTCTCTCTCTCTCTCTCTCTCTCTCTCTCTCTCCTCCTGCTCCTCCAAGCATACAAATAATAATACAAATAACACATACTGGAAAATAAGGTTGAGACAAGGAAAAGAAAGATAATATTAAGGAAAAGGAAAAGAAAGCAAGACCAAATATATAACAAAAAAAAACAAAAAAAAAGATACAACGACAACTGTGCCACGCGGAGGATAAAACATCACAGTTAAGGAAAGGAGAAAGGAACCAACGGCGTGTAAGGAAGGAAAAGAGGAGGAAAAGCAACTCGGTTAAGACACACGAGAAGGAAAACCAAGAGTGGAACAAAACTAAGAGGAAGGGAACACTGCCTCGTGTCGGCTGCCAGCATCAGCTACACACTGCCCCTCCCCCATTACTTACCTCTCCCTCCCTTCCCTCTATTCCTTCCATTTCTCCAGCCTTCTCTACATTCCTCCTGCTCTCTTAATCCCTCCTTCCTTCATTCCTCTCCAGCCCTCCCTTCCCTTCCTACTTTATCTCACTCTCCATCATTCCCTTCCCTCTCTCTCTTCTCTCATACCCTCCCTGTCCTTCCCTTCCTCCTTTCCACTCTCTCTCCATCCTTCCCTTCCCTTCCCCCAGCTATTACTATCTTCCCTTCATTTCTCCCTCCCTCCTCATTTCCCCCTCCCTTCCGTCTCCTTCCCTCCATTCCCTTACTCTCATCTCCTCCTTTCTCCTTACCTCTCTTTTCATCCCTTCCTTCCCTCTCCATCCTTCTTCCCCCTCTCTCTAAATCCCTGAATTCCCTCTCTCTCTCCATCACTCCCTTCCCTAGCCCGTCTCCACCCCACTACACATCAAATCCCAACCTCACCGCATCTTCACTCTCCTCCCTTCCTTCCCACTTCATCCCTCCATTCCTCCCTCTCACCCCATCCCTCCCTTCCCTAGCCATCCCAGCCTCTCCCAACACACCCTTCTCCCAGCCTCACCTCATCTAGCGGGCACACGCCAGCAACGGGCACGGCAGGAACACACATGTAACGCAGCACCGACACACTGTACGCGCAACACCGGCAACGGAACCTCAACGCGAAGTGAGGCGCGGCAGGGACGGGAAGGGAAGGGAAGGGAAGGCCGGGAGAGCGAAGATGTTACAGGGTGCTCCGGAATTCGTGATGCTGTGATTGTGTGTAGCTTGCGATCATGTACGGGGATTACTATGCTCTCTCCCTCTCCTACGCTCTCTAGCTCTCACAAACACACAGGTAAAGGTTGGATATATATATAATTAAAGGTGTTTTTCTCTTGCCGCCTTCCCTTTCATAACATGGTGTAAGAAAATTTGAGGGAGAAAGGAGGCACGTCCCAATTTTTTGACTCACCCTGAAGACTACTCCATCCCCCCCGCCAACCCCCCTCCTGCACGAGGCTTGGAAACATGTGCTGATTGGCTGTCTGTCAATCACGTGATCACTGCTTTCCTGCTGCCCATTGGTTACACACACACACAGACACACACACACACACACACACACACACACACACACACACACACACACACACACACACATACGTAAGGGTTCGCTGTTTTTACATAATTATAAGTGAAAGATCAAATAAGAAGTAATGCAATGCCGACTTTATAAGTGTGTGGGGAATATTTAGAGTGTAGAACAGCTACAAGACTATTTACGCGGCAGCGGTGTTCGTGGTGACCTCTGTCGGCGAGGCTCAGGTGGGGCTGCTTCATTCGCTGCTTCGAGTGTGGCTTCGGAGCTTCTCTCTCTCTCTCTCTCTCTCTCTCTCTCTCTCTCTCTCTCTCTCTCTCTCTCTCTCTCTCTCTCTCTCTCTCTCTCTCTCTCTCTTCTCTGTGACACACGCTCGCAACGCTTTTTTACGCTCGTTTAACGTTCTCATTTCACAAAAGACGGAGCGGCGAGGCGGGGCGAGGCTGGCACCTGAGGAATGGGGGGTGAGTGGGGGAGAAGGGGGGGGAGTGTTGAGTGAGTAAAAAAAGAAGGGAAAGGAAGAGAAGGAGAGAGGGCACGGAGACAGGAAGGGAGGGGAAAGGAGAGTGAAAAGAAATGAAGTGAAAGGAAGAAAATGAAACGGAAGTAGTAGCGGGAGGAAGAGAAGAGTGTAAATAAGGGAGAGTTAGAGGGGGAAATGAAGAGAATAAAAACGGGAATATGAGAGGAAGAAGAAGAAAATAGGATGAAGATGAAAAGAAAGGAAAGCAGGAATAAGAGGAAAGGAATAGAGGAGGAACAATGAGCTCGAGCGAAAAGTAAAATATCAGATGAAAATGAAATGATGACAGATGAAAGAAATGAATGGAAAAAGCAAAAAAAAAAAAAAAAAAGTCAAAACATATCAAAAAGGGAAATAAAAGAAAGGGATAATGTAGTGAAGGAATGCAAAAAGAAAATCAAAAGGAAGATAAGAGAAAAGAAAAATAGAGAAAGGAATTCACTGATAAGGAAAAGACGAGGAGGAGAAAAAGTAAAAAACAAAACAGGAGCAGGAAGTGGACGGGAAAGTGGTGATACATGGGAGTAGGAACAGTGGGGGGAAGACAGAGAAAAGGAAGGAGAGGAGGAGGAGGAGGAGGAGGAGGAGGAGTAGAAGGTGGAGGAGGAGGAGGTGGAGGAGGAGGAGGAGGAGGACCATAAATGAGAGGAGGAGAGGAAAATGAGAGGACGATAACTGAAGAGAGAGAGAGAGAGAGAGAGAGAGAGAGAGAGAGAGAGAGAGAGAGAGAGAGAGAGAGAGAGAGAGAGAGAGAGAGAGAGAGAGAGAGAGAGAGAGAGAGAGAGAGAGAGAGAGAGGTCCTTGAAAAAAGTTTTATTAGTTTTGCTTTGAGAAGCGAAATTAAGTAAAAACTAATTTCGTCTATCACACACACACACACACACACACACACACACACACACACACACACACACACACACACACACACACACCTGGCAGGGAGGCAACAGGCTCATCACCTCATAAGAAACTTTTTAATGGGATTTCTGAAAGTTTTTTTTTAACGAGAAGTTTTAACGAGAGTTGACAGGACAGATAGAAATGTAGAGAAGAGTAGAACTTATAAATATGAAGATAACTGGCGATAGATGGATTATAAACTAGAAAAAGAAAATGAAGACTAAGAAGAAAAATAAGAGGCAGCCTAAAATATAATGAACGAGGGAAAGATTCACACTGGAAGAGCAGTTGCAAAAAACGACAAAAGAGAAATATGAGGAAAGAGACAGAAAGAGAAACCAGATGAGGAGGAATAGGCGAAAATGGGAAGGAATGATAGTGATGGAGAGATTGATGATGGAGGATGGTGAAGAAGTGTGCTGAATGATGAAAAGTGAAGAAAATAAGGAAGATGGAAATAGGGAATGAAAAGATGGGGGCAAAGAAAAGCCAGTGAGAAAGGATGATGAAAATATGTCCAAAAAAGGGATGGTGATGAGGGTGCGGGGATGACGGCGTGGTGGTGAGGGTGAGGACGTAAGAAGATGGGGACGGGAAGGGTTGAAGGGAAGGGAAGTAATGGGAAACAAAAGAGAAGAAAGTGGAAATTGTTAAAAGATGCTGAGCTGAAGTATGGCGGAACAAAAGGAAAGAATAAAAATAGGACAGTAACATCAACAATTATAACTACCATTATAACGACAACAAAAACATCAATAACATGAACACCACCACCAATAGCGCCACAACAACCACCAACACCAGTCCCCCCACCAACATTACCACCACCACCACCACAACCATCAAGAACAACAACAATCAACCCTCCTATACAAACATACTTTAAACTTTCCTTCATTCTCAACTTCACATACTCAATCCTCCCTTCCTCCTCCTATTCCTTCGTCCTAACCTCCTCTTATCGGCTTCTTGTGTAGACAGTGGATGCAATTATGTGAGGGGAACGAGGGGAGGAAAGGAGGCGTGAGTGGAGGGGAGTGAGGGGAAAGGTGAGAGGGGGAGGGAGAGGTGAGAGAAGGGGGTAGAGGAAAGGGGACAAGGGCAGGGAAAAGGAGGAAGAGGGGAGGTAGGGGTGTGAGACGAGGAGAGGGGAAAGAGGGAGGGTGGAGGAGAGGGAAAGAGGGGAGGGAGGAGGAAGAGGGGCAGAGGGGAGGAAAGGGAGCCGTCTCTGTCGGGAGAGGGGAAAGAGGGGAAAGAGGGAAGGGAGAGAAAGAGGGAAGGAGAGGGGAAAGAGGGAGAGGGAAGGAGGGAAGGAGGAGGGGAAAGAGGGAGGAGAGGGAAGGAAGGGAGAGGAGGGAAAGAGGGAGGGAGAGGGAAGGAGGGAAGGAGAGGGAAAGAGGGAGGGAGGGGAAAGAAGGAAGGGAGAGGGGAGGGAGGAGGGAGAGGGGCAGAGGGGAGGAAAGGGAGCCGTCTCTGTCTCTAAGTTGTAGGTTCATTAATTTAATTCCTTGAAAGGCTAATGGGAAATAAGAGGGAGGGGGAAGGGATGAACCGGAGGGATAGGGGAGAGAAGGGAGAGGGCCGAGGAGGGGGGAGGAGAGCGATGAAGTTGAAAGAGAAAAAAATGATCATAGTAAATTCTAAATAGAGTAAAGGAAGTGAAATAGAAATAGTTAGATAGGTATGGGTAGATAGGGGATGCCAGTGTGTGTGTGTGTGTGTGTGTGTGTGTGTGTGTGTGTGTGTGTGTGTGTGTGTGTGTGTGTGTGTGTGTGTGTGTGTGTGTGTGTGTGTGTGTGTGTGTGTGTGTGTGTGTGTGTGTGTGTGTGTGTGTGTGTGTGTGTGTGTGTGTGTGTGTGTGTGTGTGTGTGTGTGTGTGTGTGTGTGTGTGTGTGTGTGTGTGTGTGAGTGTTTGTAGTTCACCACGGCCTGATCACGAGTTGGACTCGCTTTCGCCAGCAGGTACCCTCCCCACACGAGCAAGTGCATGCTCATAATCGTCGATCTCTGGGTACCGCCAGGACCTCACACACCACACGCCCCATCCCCTTTGCTCAAGGGGGGACAGTAACCACTCCTAGTCAACGGAGAGAATCCGGCCAGAGCGGGGCTCGAACCGCCGCCTGTTTGTTCGTGAAGCCTTGCAGCGCGGCGCACTAGTGTGTGTGTGTGTGTGTGTGTGTTCCTCCTCAAGTACAGTCGTGATGACATTACATGAGCCTTGACGAAAGTCCTCGACACAGGAATGTCTTAATATTCCCAGAGTGGTGGAGAGAGAGAGAGAGAGAGAGAGAGAGAGAGAGAGAGAGAGAGAGAGAGAGAGAGAATTAGATAAAATGCTTATTATGACACATTTTCCAAGGTTCTTGCAAATAATACTGTAAGGAAAAAAAATCCACAAATTGCTCTCTCTCTCTCTCTCTCATGCAAAAACAATAAGTCACAGAAAAATGGTAATTCAATCTTTCCGTGCATAAAATTACTTTGATAGCAAATATCTTTAGTAATAATAGAAAACAAATAATATTAGTGATAATGATAAAAACAATGATAATAAGTATAATGATTATAGGTAGTGGCTAGATTCCTGCTGCTGTTGCTATTACTATTATTATTTCTACTTCTATCACTACTATTGCTACAGCTATTACCGCTGCTATTACAGGAAAAAAATACAACAAAATCAATAACTACAACTACTATTAAAACAAAAGCAACTACTGCTACTACTACTACTACTACTATTACTACTACTACTACTACTGCCACACCTACTACAAATATTACTGCTACTACTACAGTTATCAATACCTCACAGTTCCACGCAGGACAGAATAATTCATCGTTCATGGTTTCATATGCTCCCTTTTTTTTCGCAATATGAAATACCGGAACCGAATCAGTAATAAGGAACACACTCCATTACGCAGCGAGCCTTTCCGTATTGTTCCGCGAGGTTCGTTGAGTAAGTTACCGTGCACAGGTGTTCAGCGTTCAGTAATTACTCGGCGGTGTTCCAGCAGGTAATTGTTCTCTGGTTCCTATTGACATTTTCTTCTTTCCTTCTTTCTGGTTGTATTTTTTTCTATTATTTTCTATTTTATTTTCCTTCCTCATCTTGCTTTTTTCCTTAACATATTTTGTTTCTTTTCTTCTTTTGTTCGTTCGTTCTGTTCTTCTGCTTCAACATTTTTTCCTTTATTTTTGCTTCTTAGTTTTCATTAATTTTCTTTCCTTTATTCTCCTTCTTCTTCTTCTTCTTATCATTATTAATATTATTGTTATTGTTATTGTTATAATTATTATTATTATTATTATTATTATTATTATTATTATTATTATTATTATTATTATTATTATTATTATTATTATTATTATTATTATTATTATTATTGACATCAAAAATTATTATTATTATTATTATTATTATTATTATTATTATTATTATTATTATTATTATTATTATTATTATTATTATTATTATTATTATTGTCATCATTCCAATTACTATTATTTAATGTTCCTGGCCCCACTATATATTTCCATGTAACTTTATTGTTATTATAGTTGTTATTATTATTATTATTATTATTATTATTATTATTATTATTATCATTACTATTATTATTACTATTATTATAATTAATATAATTATCATTATTATTATTATTTATATTATTACATAACTGCAAATTCGCTTATCACGACACATGCTATCTTAATCCCTTCACCCGCCTTTAATCCCACTCGTGTTCCTGCCCCCGACATCTTCCTCTTATTCTCCCTCTTTCCCTTCCCCTCTTCCTCTCTCCTTCCTCTCACCTCCACCACTCCCTCCAACCACAGTAACACAATCCCTTCTCTTCCCTTCCTTAAGTTTCATCCCTCTGTCCTCTCACGCACTTCCTTCCAATCACTCTTCCCTCCCCTCCCCTCACCCCGCACTTTCCTCCCCACAAAAAACCCCACCCCCACACACAAACACGTAACATACCATTCCTTTCAGCCGTGCATACATATTTGAACACACACACACACACACACACACACACACACACACACACACACACACACACACACATTCGCCATTACCTTTAAATTCCTTTGTTTTTAATATATTTTTTTTTCTGTGCCACCGCCAGCATCACTATCATCACCATCCTCACCACCATCACTACTACCACTACTACTACAACTACTACTTCTACTACTACAATCAATGTTACTAATTTCATCACCCTCTTTTGTAATCTCTTCCCAGTACTTCACCACTACCACCACCACCACCATCACCACCACCACCGCCACCACCACCTCCTTAACCTGACCTTCTATGACCTCTCCATAATGTACCACCAACGCCAATACAACCGCCAACACCATCACCACCACCATCACCACCACCACCTCCTTAACCTGACCTTCTATGACCTCTCCATAATGTTCCACCAACGCCAACACAACCGCCAACACCACCATCACCACCACCACTGCCACCACCACCTCCTTAACCTGACATTCTATGACCTCTCCATAATGTACCACCACCGCCAACACCACCGCCAACACCACCACCACCACCACCTCCTTGACCTGACCTTCTATGACCTCTCCATAATGTACCACCACTGCCAACACAACCCCCAACACCACCACCACCACCACCACCACCACCATCTCCTTGACCTGACCTTCTATGACCTCTCCATAATGTACCACCACCGCCAGCACAACCGCCACCGCCACCACCACCGCAACCACCACCTCCTTGACCTGACCTTCTATGACCTCTCCATAATGTACCACCACCGCCAACACCACACCTCCACTTTTACCTGATGTGTATATTAAAACAGCCGCCACCGTCCACCTCCCTTCCACCTTCATTACTAAAAGACGGTGAAGGGAAGGAGAGGGATCAGGGAGGAGGGTGAAACAAGAGGAGGAGGAGGAGGAGGAGGAGGAGGAGGAGGAGGGAGTTTGATTAACTATTGCATACTGGGAGAGAGAGAGAGAGAGAGAGAGAGAGAGAGAGAGAGGTTTTCTTTCGTCGAGGGCTAAGCAATATAAAGAGAACGAGAAATACAAGTGTGTTTAGGGTGACATTCCTTTTCCTTCTGTTCTTCATCAAATGTTTTGGTTTTTGTTAAACTATCTTTTTTTCTCTTTATTTTTGGGTCTAACAGGTCTCTTCTCTTTAGTGAGACAAATAGTTGATTAGTGAAGGACCTGGTTAAATAGTTAGTTGTATGGTTATTTATTTATTTATTGATTTATTAGTTTATTTTATTCTTTCTTGTCTTTTCTATTTTATTCTTCTTTTCTTTTTTATGTTTTCTTTCAGTTCTTTTCTGCTTTCATATAAATTTCTTTTCTTGTTCTTATTTCTATCATTCTCTTGTGATGTCCTTTGGTCCGGGTGAGCCTCTTTCACCCCGGAAGAGACTCACCCATAATTTTCTTGATGTTAGTTTGAGCCGAAAATGTGGATGATGACTTTTTTTTATCTTTTTTAGATGTTGTTTTCTATCTTCTCTTTTTTTCTGGTGTTGTTTTCTCTGTATTTTCCTTGTGCTGGTTTTCTCTTCCTTCATTTTCCTTTTTCTGGTGCTGTTTCTATATCGGCTTTTCTTGGTGCCGTATCCTGCTACAGACGAGTCTCCTTCACCCCAGAGAAGCCTCGCCCGTACCAACATACCACACCAAACGCCTGTGTGCTAGATTATTACTTCGATTTGTTGTTGTTGTTGTTTTCCCTTCTTGATGATGTGTTTATAAGTGATTTTTTTCCTGGTATTCCTTTTCTATATTATCTTTTCTCCGGTGTCATTTTTCTTCATTTCCCGTGTGCTGGTATGGTGTGGAGTATCTACATACCTTTCCGTGACGCGGTATCTTGTTACAGCTGAGTCTCCTTCACCCCAGAGAAGGCTCACCCATACCAACATACCACACCAAAGTCCTTAATCCTAGTTGTTCGTTTTGCCAATGTTGTGTTTTGTATCTGATTTTTTCTGGTATTCCTTTTCTGTATCACCCTGTCTCCGGTGTTATTTTTCTTTACTTGTCGTGTGCTGGTGTTGTGCAGAGTATCTACATCGCCTTTTCCTGGTGCCGCATCTTGCTCCAGGAGAGTCTCCTTCACCCCAGAGAAGGCTCACCCATACCAACATACGGCACCAAAGGCCTTCATGCTGGATTATTTTGTGTGTTTTTGTCTTATTTTTTTCCTTTTTTCATGATGTTTTTCTATCTTATCTATTTCCTGGAATTCCTCTCCTGTATTATTTCTGATGTTCTTTTTGTTTATTTCCTTTTTTTCGATGTTTTTCATCTGTAATATCCCTGTCGTGGAGTTGTTCTGAAATCGCCTTTCCTTGGTGCTGTGTGCTGATACGAATGAATCTCCTTCACCCCAGAAAAGACCCGCCCATACCAACACACAACACCAAACGCACTCCCTCCCCCCGCCCCTGGACACTCGGGATCTACGGCACCGCCATGGACGCCCCGAGGGAGCCGAGACGCCCTGCCGGAACCCCTAAGCCCTGCGACGCTCGCCAGGGAGACCTTGGGCTCCCTGACGCTCCCCAGCACCGCCGAGGCGGGGGAGGGCAAGGACTCCAGACAACTGCAGAACAACTCCAGACGGGAATATTAAATTAATCGTAAACACCGTGACGGCGCAAAGGCTGCGTTTGTCGAGTCTGGGATGGAAGGACGCCGGCCGAATGTTTTGGCGCGGCATCCGCTTCCCCTTTTTTTCTGTTTTCTCTCATTGTTATTTGAGAGAGAGAGAGAGAGAGAGAGAGAGAGAGAGAGAGAGAGAGACCATTTTAATAGGTATAATGCTTTCGTAATTCTTTAATCAGTTGATATTGTTGTTATTACCAATATCTGTTTATCTATCTATCTACACCCCCACCCTTCCCCAGCACCGTATATTAATGCACAGGGCTTCCTCCTCCTCCCCATCCTCCTCCTCTTCCTCCTCCTCCTCCTACTTTTCCTCTTCCATCTCCACGTATGTTGTATTCCTGTTGTTATTTATGTTTTTTATTAAATTTGCTTTTCTTAACCACCTTTTTTCTGTATTTTTTCTGAAAATTCCCTTTCATTTCTCTATACAGTAACCTCTCACTGTGATCCTCTTTTATGTCCTCCTCATCATCCTCCATTTTTATCAATATTTTTTTTCTTCTTCATCCCTCTTTAGTTGTTACTCCTCTGTTTCAAGTTTGTCTTGATCCATTTTCCTTCTTTTTAATATTTTCTTTTTTCATTTTCATCTTTTCTCATTTATTTCAGGCCTTGAGCTGCTTCCTTTACTGTAAAAAAATAACAACAACGACATTCACTCCGCATTACATTATTTTCCTAATCTTCTACCATCATTAAATTTTCATATTTCTTTTTCTCCTCCTCCTCCTCCTCCCCCTCCTCCTCCTCCTATTTTACTTTATTTTAAATCCCAGACAACCATTTATGTAATATCTCCTTTTTACTTCATTTTATCTTCCTCCTCCTCCTCCTCCTCCAGGTAACAGCTTGTCACCTGAGGCGGTGGGCGTGGCAATGATACAAATACCATCTGTGGCCGACGGTTCTCTCTCTCTCTCTCTCTCTCTCTCTCTCTCTCTCTCTCTCTCTCTCTCTCTCTCTCTCTCTCTCTCTCTCTCTCTCTCTCTCTCTCTCTCTCTCTCTCTCCGGTGCATTTCGAGCGACCTACTATTTCTGTATAGTTCATTTTTCCTTCCTCCTCCTCCTCCTTCTTCTCTCCTCCTCCTTCTCCTTCACCTCTTCGTCATACTGTTTCTCTTCCTGTCCTCATCTCTTGTCACACCTTTCTTTCAATCTCTAAAAATTACATATACAATAAAACAAATATTATCTAGTCGGTTCAGTACAAAGAAACGCTCAAGTATAATATTTCATTCTGCCACATTCACAGCAGCAGGCTAATAACGCTAATACGTGGAAGGTGCAATAACAAGTACAATTATAGTAACGATAGTAAAAATAATGCAACACGTGGTAACAGCATCATGCAATAAATAGTAACAGTAGTATTTTTTTGCATTAAAAGCAGCAACTCAAATGCAAAAATAAATGGAAACAAAAAAGCCCGCTGAACACTGGGACTAACAGTACTGTAATAGTAACACCATTGAAGTCACTATTATCTACTATCATTGTACTGTCTACTACTATTTACATTACACTACCTCTGTCCCTCTATTTCCATAATCTATAATATTCGTCCTCCTTCTCCTCCTCTCACGTCACTTTCACTTCCTCCTCCTCGGCGTCTCAGGTGTTCGGGACAGGCGGCTCATGGTGTCCGCACTGCTCCCTCTCTGCCTGATTCACCTCTCACAGTAATATTAATAACCTTACTTCTGCTTTTTACTACTATAATCATCTTACTCATTACACTTAAAAAAACTGTTAATACGCACGCTGGGAAACCAGACGAGTGGTAATAATTGGATTGAACTCCCCATGAAGCGGATTCGAACTAATTGAGGCGAGGCTGCGGGGCACATGAGCCACCACGGAAGCCATAACTTTTAGGAGCTTCAAAGAGAATCATTAATAGCCCAGTGTGTTTAGATCCGCCTGTTTCTGACCTGACAACACGCTAATGCAATACTGTGTGTGTGTGTGTGTGTGTGAAATTAAGCAGTAACAATGAAAGCGTTAATTAAGATGAATCATAATAGCACCTCCCCATTACTCCCTCCCTCCTCCTCCTCCTTCTCTTCCTTATTATTTTGTGATAGGCTAAATACAATAAAGTAAAATCAACAACAACAACAGTAATAATGATAACAAGCACTATTCCCCCCCCCCAACCCTCTTCATCTCCCTTTCACTCTCTCCTCTTCCCATCCTTAACCTTTTCTTTTCCATTACCTCAGTGATATACAAGGAAAGAAAAAGAACACAACGAAGAAAAAGAACAATTACTACTACTACTGGAACAACAACAAAAACAATAGCAGCAATAATAATCATGCCATACAATTATATTCTCAACCCTTTCCCTTCCCCTCCTTGTCCTCCCACTTCCTGTCCCCCCATTACCCCTTCCCTTTTCTCCATCCCCTTCCTCCCCACCACCACCACCTCCTCACCCCACACAAGCCTAAGGGTTGTGACACAAACACTCTCTACACTCACCCCACCCTCGGCGTCCTGCTACCCGCCACGCCTGCTGCTCTACCCTCGCCCCCAGTGCTTCACGTCCCCGCCCGGCGCCACGCTCAGCCCCGCCACGCCTACAGCTCTACCCTCGCCCTCAGTGCTTCACGTTCCAGCCCGGCGCCACGCTCAGCCCCGCCACGCCTGCTGCTCTACCCTCGCCCTCAGTGCTTCACGTTCCAGCCCGGCGCCACGCTCAGCCCCGCCACGCCTGCTGCTCTACCCTCGCCCTCAGTGCTTCACGTCCCCGCCCGGCACCACGCTCAGCCCCGCCACGCCTGCTGCTCTACCCTCGCCCTCAGTGCTTCACGTCCCCGCCCGGCGCCACGCTCAGCCCCGCCACGCCGAATATTTTTTTTAACACAGCGGGGCACGAGAGGGAACGAATCAGCCCTTGCTACCACCCAGACGCGGAGAAATGCATGACCGCGTAACGCCCCGCCCAGCTGATGACTTTCCCTCCGCGCTGAGTGTCCTGCTCATGTAGTTCTGTGGTCATCAGTACTGTAGTCTTTCCATTTTATTAAGTCACTGTGGCCGTGGCTGCCTCAAGAGACTGTGTTGCCATTTCTCCCTTTGGCACTTGCTCTCCTTTCCTCCCTCCCTCCTCATCACTCACCCTGTCTCTCCCTCCTTCCCTCACTCATCACTCACTGTCTCCCTCCCTCCTTCACTCATTCACAAAACTTTTTTTTCCTTATAAATTATCATGTTTTGACATTTTCCACACCATCCATAAGGTGTGTCTCTGGGTGACTCAGCTTGGGTGACCGGCGCGGTGTCCCTGCCAGTCGTCACCCTACTTGACATCGTCGCACAAGCCACGCTCCCACAACGTACAGGGATGTGTTCCAACTGACTGTTTTGACCCACAAAAAACGAATCCTTCAAACATGACTATCATATTATAAAATGTACACAGAGTATGTATAACTTATTTAAAAGTAGTTAATAGTTAACAATAAGAGGGAGAGAGAGGGTGGCGGCGATAGTAAGGGATACCCTCTATCCCGCCACCACGCCACCACCAAGGTAAATTTCAACAGCTTATGCGTACTAATACATCATTAGCGAACTCCACAGCACGTAACCCTCTACTAGCCTATTCCTTCTGTTAAAGTAGTTATGTAGTATTGACTAAATGATGAAAAAACTATTAGTATCTAAAATTCTGCGATAATTAATCTCTCTCTCTCTCTCTCTCTCTCTCTCTCTCTCTCTCTCTCTCTCTCTCTCTCTCTCTCTCTCTCTCTCTCTCTCTCTCTCTCTCTCTCTCTCTCTCTCTCTCTCTCAGCACAAGGAATAGCTTCCAATTTTCTTTCTTTCGTCCAGACTCGGGGGAAACTTTTATTCCTTTTCCTTCGGCGATTAATGACTCCCGGTGACGATGAGCTTCCTGGACCGACCGGCAAATTATTCTCTCAACTTGTGATTCCCTTCCTAGCCCCCCACGCCCCTCTTCGGCCCCTAACACCCCCTATTCCCCCCTTTTGCGCTCCCCTAGCCCCCTCTTCCCCTTCTCTCCATGACAATTATAAACTAGTCCGCCCCGCCATTCTTCTCGCGCTAAGCTTCTCACGGAATCGCGCGATTCTACGGCGACTTGCAGGTATTGGTCCTGACGGCTGACGGACGGATGGGAGAGGGAGGAAAGGGAGAGGAAGGAGGAATTGGCGGAGGAATGAGTGGATTATGAGTAGGAGTTCTTCTTCTCTTTCATTTCTTTCTTTCATTTCTTCTCTCACCTCTTCTTTTCTTTAATTGCTTTCCATTCAATTCTTCGCCACATATTTCTTTTCTGTCTTTCATTTTTTATTTTCCTAAATTTCCTCTCAACTCCTTATCCTATTTCTTGTAGCCATCATTCATTCTAGTTTTTTTTTTAATTTCCTCATTTCATTCGCTCACTTTTTCCAGCTTTCATATTCCTTCATGCAAATCTTCCCAATAATTTCATCACTTCTTGTCTTTTTCACATTTGATATTTTATCTCTTCTGAGCCTCCATTTTTTTCTCCCATTTCTTTTCTTCTTATATATTTTATCATTTATTTCTCCAATTTCTTCTCGTTTCATGTCTTCCCGATTGTTTCTTCGGGATCATCTCATTGTTTCCCTTCTCACACTCTCACCTTGTCTCTTGCAGTCTCTTCTCAACATCTGTTCGCAGTATTTCCCTTCACACAGTCACCGAGCACCTCGCCTCATCCTCTCTATCTTCTTTACCGTCTTCTTTAAACAGAATAATGCTTCGCCTCAACCTCCCATATTTTTCTTCCCCTTTCCTTAACACTATCAACTAATAATACTCCGCCTTTTCCTCTACCATCGTCTTCCCCTCTATAATGCAACCCAATACCTCGCCTCGTCCTCGCCTCATCCCGTCTTCTGTACACTCGTCCTCTCTTTCACACACGGCGTTCACAGGTGTTTGAAGGGGAAACAACACTAAACGCGAAGAAGAGTGGAAATTTGCATTGAGGGCCGGAGAGAGAGAGAGAGAGAGAGAGAGAGAGAGAGAGAGAGAGAGAGAGAGAGAGAGAGAGAGAGAGAGAGAGAGAGAGAGAGAGAGAGAGAGAGAGAGAGAGAGAGAGAGAGAGAGAGAGAGAGAGAGAGAGAGAGAGACCAAACAGCGCATTAACACACACAAACACTCGCGTCTCGGGGTTTAATTTCAGGCCCAGGCTCGGGTAAAGCAAAGCAGTAAAAAAAAGTAAGAAAAAAATAATAAAACTAAAAAACGAGCTAAATTACAAAAGCAAAAGTGAGTAATATTTTCTTACTAGACCATAATTTTCTTTTATTTTCATTTAAATGAGAGTAGAGGAATGAGAGGAGTAAGGGGAGAGGAGAAAGAGAAAAGGAGTTAGAGGAGGGGAGTGAGAGGAGAGGAAAGAGGGAATAGGAGTGAGAGGAGAATACGAAGGGCGAATAGTGAGGGGAGAGAAGTAAGGTTAAGGGAAGGCATCTAGGAGTAAGGGATAAGAGGGGAGGGAATGAGGGGTCAGGAGTCGGCAGTGAGCGGATCACGGCGTCTTCAGCTGGTTCAGGACACACTGAGTCGCGGGTCAAGTCAAGGCGGCGCCCCAAATAAAATCGCAGTAAAGTGACTGAAAGAACATAAAAAAGTGAGTGAATGAGAAGAAAAAAAGATCAAATGAGAAAGCGACAGAGAGAGAGAGAGAGAGAGAGAGAGAGAGAGAGAGAGAGAGAGAGAGAGAGAGAGAGAGAGAGAGGGTAAGAGCGTTATTTTCGAAGTTAGTAAAGTAAAAGGAGGAGAGAAAGAGGGAAGAGCTTAAAAAATATATAGAGAAAAGATCAGCAACTTATAGAAGAAATAGTATATCGTCTGGTTTAACTTATAATTACAAGGGAATAACGAAAGAGGTGTTGGTTTGTTAGACAGAAAGAAGAAAGAATGTAAAGGTTGGTGTACTGGATATTGTTGTTGTTGTTGTTGTTGTTGTTGTTGTTGTTGTTGTTGTTGTTGTTGTTGTTGTTGTTGTTGTTGTTGTTGTTGCAAGATAAAAGAGAATCAAAAGGATAAAATAGTGAGTTATATAAAATGAAAGGAAGGATACCAATAATTGTTATGTTCGTTGTTGTTGTTGATATTGCTTTAAGCTGTAAAAAAAGAAAAATAGGAGTAAAGGAAAAGAGCGAGCTTTGTGAGATCAAAGAAAAGAAATACGCAAAAGGAAGGAAGGAAGGAAGGAAGGAAGGAAGGAAGGAAGGAAGGAGGGAGGGAAGGGAGGAAGGAAGCAAAATCTGTCAGTTGGTCGTTGCTGTTGTTACTGTTAAAGTCATTGGTGTTAATTATTCAATGATAAAAGTAGTTATTGGAAGCTGTCGGGATTCAAGCAAAATTATATGAAGAGATTATGAGCTACTTTTAGCCGAATTACATTATTAAGAACACACGAGTTGAGGGAATAACAGTTATGATTGTCGCTATATATTAAAAAATAATAATAGAAGGAAATAATGAGTTAACATTAATATTTTACAAGTTAGAATATCATTAAAACGCGTTAGAGTTAATCTCAAGGCTCTGGTGGTCCGTGAAATCTGTGAACAAAGAGATGAAATGAAAAGGTTGTGCATGTCACTTGAAATGTTCCCAAAAACATAATGCACGTGTACGTTTTTTGCGGGCTTGGAATATCACGAAGATCAGACAAGAGAACATTTCAAGGCTCCGGTCGTCCGTGAAAGCTGGGCACAAACTGATGAAAAAAACAAAGACTGGGATGCCTATTACTGGATATGAGAGAGAGCATGTAAACTATTTTTAAAGGAAAACAGGAGGGAATTCGAAAGCTCTAGCCGTCCATGAGAGCTGTAAGTAAACTGAAAAAAAAATAACGGTTGTGTGGATTACTATTAAAAGTAACAAAGAGCATCATACGAACTATTTTTTGCAAGAATTTAGAACATTATTACAATGAAACAGGAGTAAATCTCAAAGCTCTGGTCGTCTGTGAAAGCTGTGATTAAACTCATAAAATATCAGGCGTGAACTGCTACTGAATAAAAAAAAGACGTATTTACTCAATTGTGTGGCTTTAGAATATTATTACGGCACAACAAGAGTGAATTCCAAAGCTCTGGTCATCCGTGAGGGTAATGCATAAACGGATGAAAAGAAAACGGTTGAACACTGTTACCAAAGACACAACAGCAGAAACAAAGGCAGCGCGTGCACTTCATCAGTGCGTCCTTCCTTTATCCTCGTCCTCCTTCGTCTCCCTTCTCTTTTTTTATCCTCTTGTAATGCATAATTAAGAGACAATTTCCAGGTTGAAGTCACGTCTTAATAATTTGCGCGAAGTGATGCAGTAGGGAGAAAAAAAAAGCATTCATCATATTTTCAAAGTTATCAATACGAAGATACATGTTTCTTGGGACACATTAGAGCATATTAGGGTTCAATTAAAAAGCTTTGTTCTTCCGTTCATGCTGCACGTGAACAGAAAGCGAAACACAAGGTACAAAAAAGTGCATATGTTAAAAATCAAGGAATTAAAATCTTATTAAAACATTAGAGCGAAATTGAAAAGGCAGTCTTTGCCTAATCAAGAGATGGACGTTAAGTAAATGTAAGGGCTGTGCTAAAAACATAAAAGTGAAAACAGTATGTAAACATTTAGGGAATTAGATTATACTATTCATGACGTCTCAGCATTTTTATTCCGAGTAAAGCCAAAAGGAGAGAGAAAGACGGAAGAAAAAATTATATATATATATATATATATATATATATATATATATATATATATATATATATATATATATATATATATATATATATATATATATATATATATATATATATATATATATATATATATTAAAGATCGCAAACTTAAAAGAACGGAGTCGCTATTGTGTGTTGACCTCCTCGACTCTGGCCGTTTTAATCTGTTTTTGTTGACGTGTTCGTCCCTCAAGGCTTCCTTTACATAGTCCATCCTCCTCCTCTCCTCGGTCTCCCTCTCTTCCTCCTACCCTGTACTTCCACTCTTATTACTTGTCTTCCTACACACCACTCTTTTCATAATCTATCCACCTCTTCTTCAATCTCCCTCTCTCCCTTCTGTACCCTGTTCTTCTGGTCTCAGTACTCGTCTTCCCACACACTCTTCTCTTTACACACTCTATCCATCTCTTCCTGTCCTCTTTCCTCTTAATACGTTTTTACTTTCCTTTTCATTGCTCAGCCTCCTATAAATGTATCTTCTCTTCACATAATAATTACAATCACCTCTCCCTCGCTCTCTTTCTCCTTCTTTTATACTCTATACTTCCGTCCTCATTATTTCGCTTCCTACACATCCTCTTTTCTTCTCATAACGTGTCTGTAATTCTTCACATGAGCGTTAATTTCATGCTCCGGTCGCCTTTAGCAGCTGCGAGGCAAGATTTGTGAGAGCAGGGACTATGCTACTTATTACACCGTACATGAGAAGGAAGGAGGCTCTTGTTTTTATATCTAAGTGAGAGTTAGTTTATAGGTTGAGTTATTGTGTTAAAGACTGCGAGTAAAGGGACGCTTAAAGAGGAAAGGTTGTGCTGCTGATAAACAACGTAAAGAAACAAAGTAAATAAAGGATAAAAAGGAAAATGAAAGAATACAAGAAATTAGAGTCCGTGCGTGTATTTTCTTGTGGACTGAATATAGTAAAGCCACTTAAGAGTTAAATTACAGCTGTGTTGCTGGGCTACAAGTGCGAATAAGAGAATGCAAAACAGGTGAAAATACTACTATTTAACATTTCAATGATTCAGAAAAAGTCAGCGAATGTGTTTCCTGTGCATTTCTTTTTACAACAAACGAGGCACCTCAAGGGAGATGAGACGTACAAATAAATAAATAAAAACGCAAAAAGACATAAAAAAAACTGCTATGAACTGCTCCCGCAAATATTAAAGGTACATGAAGTTTTAGAGCCCAGATTGTTCATATAATCAACTGATGACGTAACGACTGGCTACGTACATATTTTGTACAGTAAAAAGATGCAGCGCATATACTTTGTGGTTTAAGAATCAACGGCCTTCCGTGACAACTGAGGACACTTGTATAAATCTGAGACGCTGACACATTAACTAAGGATACCAAGACAACTACATAACTATATTGAAAAAAATGAAAACAGTGAAAAACGATTAGACACTGAAAGAAATGCAAGAAAAACAACTGAGAAACAACACAAATTTTGAGACCATGTAACTTATTGCTGCGGACATGAAATAAGGATATTTATAGAACTAGCAAGCAATAAGATAAAGAAAATATGTAAACACAGTGAAAGAGGATTCAACGTAACAATGTACGAGAAAAAAAAGAGAAAAGTAACAACTCACGCAGTAACAATTATTAAGACTCCACTACTTATTAATAAAGCCATAAAATAAGGAACTTAATACTTATGTCTTAAGCAATAAAAGCGTCAGGCCACTGATAACACCAGCCCAAGACTAACACCCCAAAGCTACTCGTGTTCCGCCAAGGCTGTGAGGGTTAGGAGGCGGGAGGAAGGGAACAGCTGTGCTTCCTCTACCATTAGGATTATTCAAAGAAGAACGTGACGAGTAAATTGCTGCTTAATGGTAATGAGCTTGGGGGAGAAAATACACCACAAAGTTAATTTCCAAGGTCTTGAAGCATTGAATAACAAGACCATCATTTAAATGTCGATACCTGTTAAGTCTTTTTTACAGCAAAAGGCAAAAAGCAATACAAAGAAAGAAAAAAGACAAGGTTGTGAGAAAGATAATCGACGTAAGGTGGAAAGCCTGCACGTATCACCACCAATACTCTGCCGCCTTTACTATTCTGTTATTTGAAGGTAAATAGACGTGTGAATTATGGTTCTAATAATAATGAGCTTAGGACAGTAAATACAAGAAACAAACTTAATTTCCGAGGCCTTGAGGTTTGCAGAGTGTGTGAGAGAGTTGCGTGAGGCGGAAAGAAGAGAAGGCTGTGCTACATACCCTTGTCACTGTGGTTATTGCAGGCAAAGGGGACGTACCTCTGATCGTCTGAAAGTAGAAAAATACACGAAAGTTAATACACGGGATGTGGTGGTCAGTCAGGCTTCAAAGTGGGTTGAGGAGGGGGAAGGGAAGAAAAATGTGCCATATAACATTGAAGGTGTTAAAGACGAACTAGAGGTATCTTGTAGCTGAAATCAATAATAACACAAAATAATTTCAAACATCTTGAAAGAGTTAAATACAGTAAGGTGCAGGTCAAGAAAAAGCTGTGCCTGTGTAAGTGATAAAGAAGAACTTGAGGTAACTCGTGCATGTATTTATCTACTGACAACACAAAACACTTCATTACAAGAGTCTGGTGTCTGTTTAGGTCGAGAGGTTGTTGCGTGAGGTGGAAGGAAAGAAAAAAAGTATGCAACGTAACACCATCAACTTTAAAGATGAGATAGACGTAAGTTGCAACATTATAAATTACTATCAACAAAGTAGTTACCATCAAAAGTATAATGCTCTATACAGGTGTTAAGTGCGTGAGGTAGAGGAAAAAAATATGCTTAGTAACATTATCAACTTTGAAGATGAGGTTCACATAATCTCTAACTTTATAAATCATGTTCTAGTTTTTTGTTTCTGCTTTCCACCTCGTTTGCTATAAAAAAAAGTCAATGTCAAAAGTCTGAGTGTGTGCAAAATTTGAGATAAAGCGAATTGCGTGAGGTAAAAAGAAAGAAAAGTTACAATGGTTCTTACCTCCATCATAAACTAAGGTAAATTTAACATAACTTATAGCTTGTGGCTCAAATATAAAGGCAACAAAACATCAACAAGACGAAAAAAGTCAATCTCCGTGAGCCAGTTTTCTTTTTTTTTTCCTTGAGCTGCGTCCTATACTGAAAAAAAAAAGTTTAGTGATACGCAAAGACTAAGTGCCTGGGGTCTTTCCCATCCGTTTCTCTGTAGGGGGCAGCACTGAACGTCTCGGCCACTCTGTCTGGATGGAGCAAAGTTCCTTGCCAGACAAACGGCCCGGTAAGTACCAGCAGCATGTTTACATCCGTGGTCTAGTGGTAAGCGTGCCTGGCTCCCATTCCACGGGCCCGGGTTCGAATCCCGGCCCGGGCAGTCGGAGTGCAGCTCACCCAGATGTCCATCCTGCCTTTCGGGTTGGTCGATAAATGGGTACCTGGGAAACCTGGGAAGGGTAAACTAAGGCAATCCCGGATTTCACACTGGCCCGTGCCCCGGGTAACTGTTTGTTCCCTACCACAGGCTCAAAGGGCTAACGGATCGGAGATGAGCACGGAAGCCACGCGCCCACCTTTACCTTTACCAATCTGTCATAACCATTAAATTAGTGACACCAGAAAAAAGAAGGATCAGTTTCCGGGGCCTTGTGAACTGCCAAGCTTGTGAATCAGATGGGAGGCAAAAGAAAAGTAAAAAAAGGTGTGGCACCCTAACTGTTATAGCTTTAAATTCGTAACACCAGAATAAAGGGGAGTCAGTTTCCGAGGCGTCGTGAGCTGCCAGGGTTGTGCGTGCGTTGTGAGGAGGCGGGAGAGCCAGACGCGGCCGGTGTATTAATGGCCGCGGAATATTAATGAGGAAACACTGACTGACTAAATGACAACAAAACTCCCGATGTCAGGATGTGTTACTAAAGTACGATGTGAAGGAGAAGATTGTGCGCCCTGTCCGGCTAAGCTTGTAAAAATACTTAATATGAATAAAAATAAGGAAACACGAGCTGATTAACTTTAAGTCGGTGTTGTCAGGAAGAATAATGAAGTACAGTGTGAAAATGAAGCTTGTCAAATGTAATGCTGAGAGGTAAAATGGTTAGAGTATTAAAAAAGTAAAATTATATTCTGCTCGCCTAGAAAAAAGTATAGATTACCATTTCATAATAACGAATAACGAATGTGTGTTCCTGCTGGTGAAGTCGAGGAAATGTTAATAAAAGAGAAAATGTTGCAGAGATAACGGCGCTTAAAGTGTTCAGGCGTCAGAACATTAGTTTCCACGCCGAGGGATGGCTGCGTGTGTCACGACTCTGTTCCCCGCTGGTAATGGTTGAAAAGGGAAGTACACGCAGGGAAAATACTGTCTTGTAATTGTATTCATGGCGCCAGAAGATTAATGCCAACACAGAAAAGGAAATCTGAATAGTCTGTCCGTTCGTAAATGTTGTATTTTATTGGTGCAGTTGGAGGCAGACGCTGAGCTGCGCGTGACCTCACTGCTCATCTCCGTTTCATTAACCCTTGAGTCTGGGGTTGGTAAAAAAAACTCTTACCCAGGAACACAGAATAAGTGGCATCCGGGTTACCACGGTTCACCTTCGCAGGTTTCCCCAGGTGCCCATTCATCGACCAGTCCGAGAGGGAGGATAACCAGCTGAGTGAATTAGGCGACAACTGCCGTGGGCTGGGATCGACCCCGTGTACGTGAATTCGTGGGAAGGTGTTCCGTTTTGCTAAGCTAATAATATTTAATGATAATGAGGCAGGAAATTTAATATTAATGTCAAGTATATGTTTCTTAACTAAAAAGGATGCGTTTCTCATAACTGTGGATTATGAAGGGTAGCTTGATATCTAAATAAGGTGAGGTGGTTGCCGGTAAAATAGTTGTGGTATGAGCGAGCACATTAAAAAAAAAAGTTAAGGAAATGTTTCCTGGTAAAATCGACTGTGTTAACTTTCGCTGTGGCATATAACAAGACTTTTTATAACTGTTTTTTTGATAGGACAAGGTTTTATCTTTGTGTTGTGTAAATTAATTAGACACGCCATGTTTGTGGTGTATAATAACAGTGGCGTATTTTATGTTTGTTGGTAAAATATCATGGGAAAGTAATATTATAAAAAGATAAAAAATAAAAACTTTGCAGGTTGAGTGGCCGTAAAAACCTGCCAGACACAATTAGGTGGATAAAACGTTGGCGGTTCTGTACCGCTGGGAAGCAATAAACTCCACAGATTAAGAGACAGCAGGAAGAACTGCCAGACACTAAACACAATAGAACTCACAGCGAGTTAAAGTGATCGTAAAGAACGGACGGAAACAATTAGTCGGTAAAACACTCGCTGGCGTTGTTTGTGTGGCGCCGACACCGTGAATACAAACTGACTTAACGCTTTTTACACGTTAATTAAGAGCGGCCGTACCGTGCCGCCAGTGTTTAAAGGTTTGCCGGGGAAATTAGGGGCCACTTTCACAGTCACTTTGTTTGTTTTGATCGTTACCAAAGGTGCCGACCGATGGTATAGTTTTCCACGTGAAACTGGCCTATGGGGTAGTGGTGGCTGCAGAGGAAGCGAGAGGTGTTGAGAGTGTGTGCCAAGGTGCGGGGCTAGGCTAACCTCGCAGCCGCTACTACCCATCGGTCAGTTTTAGGTGGAAATACTATAGCGGCGATCGCCGCCATTGGTAACGATCAAAGCAAACAAAATGACAGTGAAAGCGGCCCTAGGTCCGAAGGTAACATCCGTAATCCGTAAAAACTGTGCCTCCGTGCTGTCACCCTGCCTGGTCAAACTCTTTCGCCTCTGCCTGTCAACATCTACCTTTCCTTCTTGCTGGAAGTATGCCTTCATACAGCCTGTACCTAAGAAGGGTGACCGCTCCAATCCCTCAAACTACCGTCCTATTGCTTTACTTTCTTGTCTATCTAAAGCTTTTGAATCAATCCTTAACCGGAAGATTCAAAAGCACCTTTCCACTTCTGACCTTCTATCTGATCGCCAGTATGGGTTCCGCAAGGGGCGTTCTACTGGTGATCTCCTAGCCTTCTTAACTGACTCTTGGTCATCCTCTCTTAGCCGTTTCGGTGAAACTTTTGCTATTGCGCTGGACATATCAAAAGCTTTTGATAGGGTCTGGCACAAATCTTTGCTTTCAAAACTACCCTCCTACGGTTTCTATCCTTCTCTCTGTACCTTTATCTCCAGTTTCCTTTCTGACCGTTCTATTTCTGCCGTGGTAGACGGTCACTGTTCTTCTCCTAAATCTATTAACAGTGGTGTCCCACAGGGTTCTGTCCTATCTCCCTCTTTTCTGTTGTTCATTGATGATCTTCTTTCCAAAACGAACTGTCCTATCCATTCCTACGCCGATGATTCCACTCTGCATTATTCAACTTCTTTTAATAGAAGACCCACCCTTCAGGAACTTAACGACTCAAGGCTGGAGACTGCAGAACGCTTAGCCTCAGTCCTTACTATTATTTCCGATTGGGGCAAGAAGAACCTGGTGTCCTTCAACGCCTCAAAAACACAGTTTCTCCACCTATCCACTCGACACAATCTTCCAAACAACTATCCCCTATTCTTTGACAACACCCAGCTATCACCTTCCTCAACACTAAACATTCTCGGTCTATCCTTAACTCAAAATCTCAACTGGAAACTTCATATCTCATCTCTTACTAAATCAGCTTCCTCGAGGCTGGGCGTTTTGTACCGTCTCCGCCAGTTCTTCTCCCCTGCACAGTTGCTGTCCATATACAGGGGCCTTGTCCGCCCTCGTATGGAGTATGCATCTCATGTGTGGGGGGGCTCCACTCACACAGCTCTTCTGGACAGAGTGGAGGCTAAGGCTCTTCGTCTCATCAGCTCTCCTCCTCATACTGATAGTCTTCTACCTCTTAAATTCCGCCGCAATGTTGCCTCTCTTTCTATCTTCTATCGATATTTCCACGCTGACTGCTCTTCTGAACTTGCTAACTGCATGCCTCCCCCCCCCCTGCGGCCCCGCTGCACTCGACTTTCTACTCATGCTCATCCCTATACTGTCCAAACCCCTTATGCAAGAGTTAACCAGCATCTTCACTCTTTCATCCCTCACGCTGGTAAACTCTGGAACAATCTTCCTTCATCTGTATTTCCTCCTGCCTACGACTTAAACTCTTTCAAGAGGAGGGTATCAGGACACCTCTCCTCCCAAAACTGACCTATCTTTCGGCCACCTCTTTGGATTCTTTTTAGGAGCAGTGAGTAGCGGGCTTTTTTTTTCATTAATGTTTGCTTTTTGTGTGCCCTTGAACTGTCTCCTTTGCTGTAAAAAAAAAAAAAAAAAAAAAAAATAAATAAATAAACATAATACTTCTGCACGGCAAAAAACAAACAAATAAACAAGAAACAATCAAACAACGGGTAAATAAAGACCCTAAATAAAAAGTAAATGAATATGGAATACATTTTTTTATACAGAACTAAATAACGACAAAACTAAAAACAATAAAGAAAACGGCAAATAAAGATAATGTTTTAAGCGAACGTGCGATAATTCCTTAGTCAATTATTTATGTAGTGATGCTGATAAAAGACAAACGAATAAAATAAAGAAAACAAACACACAAAAAAGTAACAATCACACCGGAAATTAAGATGATGTCTAAAGGGAGCATGTGTGATAACACCTAAGACAATTATTAATGAAGTGATGAGTAAAAAAAAAAGTGATTGAGTAAAAAAAGACAAACGTATATTAAAGAAAACATCTAAAGAGCAAAGCTAATTCAGTACAATACGCTTTTAAAAGGTTATGAGAGTGGGCGTAACACAAGGTGATTTGCTTCTGCGTCTGCACCACACACACACACACGCTCGCCAGTCACAGAGAAGAGGGGAAAAAAAAGGGAAAAAAATATGTACACCGGGTTGTTATAGTGTTAACATAGAGGGCTTTCTTTGTCTCAAGTGGCCTTTTTTTCAGTGGGCTTTTTTTTTTTTTCAGTGGGCTTTTATGTTTTCAGTGGCCTTTTTGTTTTTAGTGCCCTTTTTTGTTTTCAGTGTGCTTTTTGTTTCCAGTGGCCTTTTTTGTTTTCAGTGGCCTTTTTTGTTTTCAGTGGCCTTTTTGTTTTCAGTGGCCTTTTTGTTTTCAGTGGCTTTTTTTGTTTTCAGTGGCCTTTTTTGTTTTCAGTGGGCTTTTTATTTTCAGAGGCCTTTTTTGTTTTCAGTGGCCTTTTTTGTTTTCAGTGGCCTTTTTTGTTTTCAGTGGGCTTTTTTGTTTTCAGTGGCCTTATTTGTTTTCAGTGGGCTTTTTGTTTTCAGTGGGCTTTTTGTCTGTTTTCAGTGGGCTTTTTGTCTGTTTTCAGTGCGCTTTTTGTTTTCAGTGGGCTTTTTGTTTTCAGTGGGCTTTTTGTTTTCAGTGGGATTTTTTGTTTTCAGTGGGATTTTTGTTTTCAGTAGGATTTTTGTCTGTTTTCAGTGGGCTTTTTGTTTTCAGTGGGCTTTTTTTCTGTTTTCAGTGTTTTTTTCTGTTTTCAGTGGGCTTTTTGTTTTCAGTGGGTTTTTTTGTTTTCAGTGGGCTTTTTGTTTTCAGTGGCCTTTTTGTTTTCAGTGGGCTTTTTTGTTTTCAATGTGCTTTTTGTTTTCGGTGTGCTTTTTCTGTTTTCAATGTGCTTTTTCTGTTTTCAGTGTGCTTTTTCTGTTTTCAATGTGCTTTTCTGTTTTCAGTGTGCTTTTTCTGTTTTCAGTGTGCTTTTTGTTTTCAGTGTGCTTTTCTGTTTTCAATGTGCTTTTTGTTTTCAGTGTGCTTTTTGTTTTCAGTGTGCTTTTTGTTTTCAATGTGCTTTTTCTGTTTTCAGTGTGCTTTTTGTTTTCAATGTGCTTTTTCTGTTTTCAGTGTGCTTTTTCTGTTTTCAGTGTGCTTTTCTGTTTTCAGTGTGCTTTTTCTGTTTTCAGTGTGCTTTTTCTGTTTTCAATGTGCTTTTCTGTTTTCAGTGTGCTTTTTCTGTTTTCAGTGTGCTTTTTTTTTGTTTTCAGTGGGCTTTTTGTTTTCAGTGACCTTTTTGTTTTCAGTGTTTTTTCTTTTTGTTTTCAGTGGGCTTTTTTGTTTTCAGTAGGCTTTTTTGTTTTCAGTGGGCTTTTTGTATACAGTGGGCTTCTTGTTTTCAGTGGGCTTTTTGATTTCAGTGGGCTTTTTGTTTTCAATGGGCTTTTTATTTTAAGTGGGCTTTTTGTTTTAAGGGGTGTTTTTTTATGTCAGTGGGCTTTTTGTTTTCTGTGGTGGTTTTCTGTGTTCAGTGTTTTTTTTGTTTTTTGTTTCAGTGGGCTTTTTTGTTTTCAATGGGCTTTTTTGTTTTCAGTGGGCTTTTTGTTTTCAGTGAGCTTTTTGTTTTCAGTGGGCTTTTTGTTTTCAGTGGGGTGTTTGTTTTCAGTGGGCTTTTTGTTTTCAGTGGGCTTTTTGTTTTAAGTAGGCTTTTTTTGTTTTCAGTGGGCTTTTTTTTGTTTTCAGTTTGCTTTTTATTTTCACTGGGCTTTTTTTTTCAGTGGGCTTTTTATTTTCAGTGGGCTTTTTTTCAGTGGATTTTTTGGTTTTCATTGGGCTTTTTTTAAATTTTCGGTGGGCTTTTTGTATACAGTGGGCTTCTTGTTTTCGGTTGGTTTCTTGTTTTCAGTGGGCTTTTTTTGTTCTCAGTGGGCTTTTTGTATACAGTGGGCTTCTTGTTTTCAGTTGGTTTCTTGTTTTCAGTGGGCTTTTTTTGTTCTCAGTGGGCTTTTTGTATACAGTGGGCTTCTTGTTTTCAGTTGGTTTCTTGTTTTCAGTGGGCTTTTTTTGTTCTCAGTGGGCTTTTTGTATACAGTGGGCTTCTTGTTTTCAGTGAGCTTTTTGTATACAGTGGGCTTGTTTGTTTTCAGTGGGCTTTCTTGTTTTCTGTGGGCTTTTTGTATACAGTGGGCTTTTTTGTTTTCAGTGGGCTTTTTTGTTTTCAGTGGGCTTTTGTATACAGTGGGCTTTTTGTTTTCAGTGGGCTTTTTGTATACAGTGTGTTTTTGTTTTCAGTGGGCTTTTTGTATACAGTGGGCTGTTTTGTTTTCAGTGTGCTTTTGTATACAGTGGGCTTCTTGTTTTCAGTGGGCTTTTTTGTTTTCAGTGGGAAAGTTGGAAAGTTTCGTTTAGTCGGCGCAACATCTGTGGTCATATGCCGGAGAGAGACAGGAGGGGAAGGAATTATAGGAGAAGGGAACAAATCCCTGGAGACGGGACACAACCCCCGATTAATGCCTGGTACCCATTCACTGCTGGGTGGACAGGGGCGTAGGGTATCGGAAAAGCCGCCCAAATTCTTCCACTCCCCCCGGGAATCGAACCCGGACTCTCTCGGTTGTGAGCCGAGTGTGCTAACCACTGTACCACGAAGCCCCCGTTTTTTTTTGTTTTCAGTGGGCTTTTTGTTTTCAGTGGGATTTTTGTTTTCAGTGGGATTTTTGTATACAGTGGGCTTCTTGTTTTCAGTGGGATTTTTGTTTTCAGTGGACTTCTTGTTTTCAGTGGGCTTTCTTGTTTTGAGTGGGATTTTTGTATACAATGGGTTTTCTTGTTTTCAGGAGGCTTCTTGTTTTCTGTGTTTTTTTTTTTTTGTTTGTTTCTAATGGGCTTTTTGTTTTCATTTATTTTTCCCCTTGAGCTGCTTCCTTTACTATCACGGGTGGAGTTGACAGCAAATGAACAGCCAAAATGAGAGAGGAACCGGACAGCGGACCTGTTTGAGATCGGTGGTCTGCACCTACTCAGTATGTGTGTGTGTGTGTGGGGGGGGGGGGGGGGGGGGTAACCCGTTGGTGTTTAGTATTTTTTTAAGCAATGTGAGTAATTACGGCGCTAAGTGTTTGTCAGAAAAATAGTGAAAAAGTTTGGAGTTGGTGAAGGATTCCGAAAAAAACCCAGCATAAAAAAGCGATGCATCTTTCCTATGTAGAAAATATAAAAATATCAAGATTATAATGGAACGTTTTGGAAGAGCTCTCTACACCAAACAAACGAACAAACAAACGAACCTTTGAACTCTGTGAACAAAAGTTTGAAGTTGGTGAAAGTTTATTAGAAAAGCATAAGAGTGATGCGCTTTTAAAATGTGGAAAAGATAAGACGAAAAAATATAATGGAACGTTTTCGAGACTTCACCGAGCCAACCAACAAACAAACAAATCCATGAACCTTCGGGATAAAAGTTTGAAGTTGATGGAGGATTACGAATAAAAAAGTAATGCACTTTTACTGTTTAATTAAATAAAGACCGATAAATATAATAAAGTTTGGGACGACTTCCGTACACGAAAACAAACAAACAAACACACGCACACCAACAACGGAGGAATAAATATTATGATTAAAGGCGAGAGGTGATAATACCTTTGTCAATTAATAAGGAACACTGAGAGGACAAAATGAAAGAAAAAAAGAAACAAGAAAGGAGAAAGAAGAAAGAAGTAATGAAAAAAGAAACATGGGAAGAAAATGAGCAGGTTATCAATTATAAAGAACAAAACAGCAACTAAACACTCATTAATTAAACAGTTAACTACATGACACAAACGACGAGACAACAACTCCGTGACAGCTTGTACGATGAAAAAAAAGGTGCGTCGTTAGCGTAACAGCATAGGAGTCAACTGTCGACGAAAAAAAAAAAAAACAGATCTTGGTGACAGGCTCGTAAATAGAAAAAAAAGGTATACAGAGAAGCAGAGTCTAGAAAACTGTTGTAAAGAGAAGACGAATGACAAAGAATAAAAAAAAGTGTAGTGCAAAGACAGATAGAGAGAAAAAAAGTGACATTTTTTTTTACTAAAATACATCAGTGAGTGGTATAGAGAAAGAAGGAAGTGGCGTAACGTGGTGAAAGTGAAAGTGATGGTAAGAAATCATAAGAAGTAAAAAGAAATATGTGGAAAACGAAAACTAAAGAAAAGGCGTAAAGAAAAGTGGTGCAAAGGAAAAAAAATAAGTGCACGGAAAAGTGGTGGACGGGAAAACAAATATGAAACAAAGAAATACTTATGCAAAGAAAAGCAAACCAGATAAAAGTAATGAGAAAAAGAGTAGAGTAAAAAAAAAGGCAGAATAAAGAAGAAAAAGAAAAAAAGAAAAGTTATGAAAAGAGAAGTGGTGGAAAGTACAACAAAGAAAGGAAATTAAAAAAAGCAAGAAGTGTTGAAAGAAAAAAAAATATAACTGGTGTAACTGAAAACACAATGTATGACTTACTCTCTACAAGGAAAGAAGGATCAAAATCGTTGCATGTGCCAACACTGCCGACCTTTTAACCTCCTTTCCTGTACCCCTTTTTTTTTCATTATGGGGATGAAAGGAAGGGGGAAGGGGGAAGGGGGTGGGTAGCGGCATTTGCCAGGTACTTTTCATCTGTTCCCCTGTAGGCCTACCCTTGTTCTACTTCCTTTGCCGGAAAAGAACAAAGACTTTAAAGCATGCTATAAAAAGTACAGAAGTAATTAGACTGCTGAGTAACCGTTCTCGGTAACAGATAGTACTGAAAAACAGCGAATAATAAAGAATACTGTACCGTTACTGAAGAAGTTAGAAATATATTCTTTATGTAGAGCAGATATAAATAACTAGGCAGATAACACGGAAACTGCTCTCAGTAACATCCTTCTGACGGAAACAAAGAAACAAGTAAAGAAGATAAGTAAAGAGAGACGGCTTACTGGTGCTCTGACCCGCAGAAGGCTTGATGTTTAAACGCGCGGCGGAGTAATTAGGCTGTTAATTAAGTAACGCTGGACACGAGGCCTAAACGGTTCTCAGTAACTGCCATCTAATGAGAATAAACGAACACACGAGAAATTATCTGACGAATAAATATCTTGTTGTTTAAATGGGAGTAGAGGTAATTAGGCAATTAATGAAGTGGCGTTGTGGACGAGTTATTATCATTATTATCATTACCATCATTATCATCATCTTAGCCGTTACTCTTCCACTGAATGATATACGCCACTCCTAACGTTGAGTTGTGTAGAAGTAACGGCCGAAGATGATGATAATGATGACGATGATGAAGATATTTGCTCTGCGACGTCACTTAATTTTACTTTTTTTTTTCATCCCCGTTGAAACAATACAAATAGTTCTCAGTAATAGACTATATTAAAAATAAAAATAAAATAAATAAATAAACTTCCAGAAACATACCAAAAACAATTGAGAACCGTCACCAGGGTGCTTGTTGTTTCTTCTATTTTCCTTTGAGCTGCCTCCATCACAGTGTATAAAAATAGGTAGTCAAGTGGCTTTACTGATTGAGAGACAGTGAGGCAATTACTAACTCATTCTAACGAAGTAGCATTCAAGAGGAGAAATAAAACGCTCAATTCAAACGATAACAAAGTAAAATAAATATAAAAAAAGACTGATGCCCCGTTACAAAGGTGGATTAAAAGTTTGTTGATTAAAGGAAAGCAGAAACAATTAGACACACATTGCTCCAGTAAAAAGTTTCAAGTAAAACAAATGAACCGGACCGAAAACGAAGAAAAAAACTTATCAAACAGGAAAAAAACAGACAACGAAACATAAAATTTAAAAAAGAAAACTGAACCATGTAAATATCAAATAAAATATAGGAAATTGAGCAAAGAAAAAAGAAAAAAAAAGAGAACACAACGAAAGGAGGAAGATAAACACAACCAAAGAAAAACGGTACCATATTAGTAAAAGGAAAGGAAAGGAAACACAAGGCAGAAGAAAAATGACTAAGAAACAGAAAAATAGAGAAAATAAACAAAATTAAGTAATTGGATGAACCGAAACAAAATGAGAAAAAAAGAAAAGATCATGAAACAAAATAAAGTAAACAATGAGAAACCGGAACAAAAAATAAAGAGAAAAGGAATATGAATAATCGAGAAACAACAACAACACAAAAACTAAACAATGACGTGAGAAAATAGAGAACGAGAAAATTCAATGAGATACTGAGGAGCTAATGGTAAGAGAAGCTTAGTTGTGAAAACTAGGCTATTTTGTACGCTGAGAGAGAGAGAGAGAGAGAGAGAGAGAGAGAGAGAGAGACACACACACACACACACAAACACACACACACACACACACACACACACAATTGGAAAGGTTTTGGTAGAGGTTGTGTTAGTATAACCGTGGATAGTTTCATGAGCCTGGTGGTAGTTTGGCAAGGCTTCTGAACAATGAAAGGTACAAAACCCCAAGAAACCCGAATGACCTCCTTTACAGCCTTTGTAAATATTTGATGTGAGAGCCGCGGGCTGTGGGAGTAAGGGCCTGAAACCATCATCGGAGTGCTTGAAGAAGAGACACGAGCTAAGAGGTTTTAAAACGAAAAACAAAACGAAACAAAACATTTACACAACATTCACTGAATTGACAAACCAACAATTGTGAACTCATTAAAACTTTGAAAGGGACGAGAAGGTAAGATAATAATGCGGATATATATTCAAAAAATAATTAATAGATAATCTAAATGAGAGGATACAAGTGAGAAAAAGAATAGATTGACTATACAGCAAAATAATCAACAACAACAAAAAAAAACTTAGAGGGTTAGGAAACGAAAAAAAAAGATATACGAAAGAAATTAACAGTTAACGAAGGAAAATAACCAATAACTAAACAAACAGAAAAGGTAAAAAATAAAGGAAACTGCTGACTACATAAAACCCTAAGCTCTACAAAAACTTAGAGGAGACTAATGACACACCAAAGCTAATTACTAGGCTGGGCCCCTTATGTTTTATTCCGGGGCGGGACGCGTTGTGAATCCGTTCACAACACAGCCCAGGTCACACACACACACACACACACACACACACACACAACACGGAGAGAGATGTCCCATAAAGTATTCACGGTATGTAGATTTTAGTTCGGTACACACGCGAGCACACGCACACAACCACAGCCACACAAAATGCATATATACACTTTTGAGAGAGAGAGAGAGAGAGAGAGGGGTCAGAGGCTCGTCCGATGAATCATTGTGCAGAGAAAGATCCGCGAAAAAGATTTGAACGTAGAAAGTCTCGGAGCGAGAAATATTGTACATTCCATCTGCATGCGGTGCTGAGGTGCAGGAGGAGGAGGAGGAGGAGGAGGGGGAGGAGGGGGAGGAGGAGGAGGAGGAGGAAACATGGAAACGCAGGCAACAGAAAGCCTATTGGCTCATTACGAGGTTGCCCGCTTTGGTGATTTAATCTGCTCGACAGCCTGGGGCCTGGGGAGCAGATGAAAGCACCTCGACATTGAGGAGCAGATGAAAGCACCTCGATATTGAGGAGCAGATGAAAGCAACTCAATATTCAGTTTACTCCCGACGCAGCGAAGTGACGGTCGATTCTATATTTGAATGAGTTGATAGTATTCGCATTTACTACTTCTGAAGGAAGATTGTTCCAGTGACGGATGACTCGGTTTGAAAAGAAACTCCTTCCGATGTCTGTGTTACATCGACTAGACTGAATGGGTAAACCGTTATTTCTAGTTCTTGAGTTGGTTTGCAATTCAAAGAAATTGGAGTAATCGACGTTATTGAATTGTTCTCGTGCTGTCAATGATAGAGAGGCAGCTCACAAATGGTACCAGAGCCTTCAAACTAATGCCAATTATGAACTTTACATTTCTGCCCGAAATCGTGCCAAATCTATTCTCCGACTAACCAAAAATTCTTTCATTAATAGAAAATGCCAAAACCTTGCTTTTTCCAACTCTTCCCGTGACTTCTGGCATCTAGCAAAAAACATCTCCAACTTCACTTCTTCATCTTTCCCTCCACTCCTCAGTCCTGACGGCAACACTGCCGTCTCATCTATCTCTAAGGCTGAACTCTTCTCTCAAACATTTTCTAAAAACTACACTCTGGACGATTCTGGGCATATTCCTCCTACTCATCCCCCCCTTTGACTCTTTTATGCCTGTTATGAAGATTCTTCAAAATGATGTTTTCTATGCCCTCTCTGGCCTCAATCCTCAGAAGGCTTATGGACCTGATGGAGTGCCTCCTATTGTCCTTAGAAACTGTGCCTCCGTGCTGTCACCCTGCCTGGTCAAACTCTTTCGCCTCTGTCTGTCAACATCTACCTTTCCTTCTTGCTGGAAGTATGCCTTCGTACAGCCTGTGCCTAAGAAGGGTGAAAGTTCCAATCCCTCAAACTACCGTCCTATAGCTTCACTTTCTTGTCTATCTAAAGCTTTTGAATCAATCCTTAACCGGAAGATTCAAAAGCACCTTTCCACTTCTGACCTTCTATCTGATCGCCAGTATGGGTTCCGCAAGGGGCGTTCTACTGGTGATCTCCTTGCCTTACTAACTGACTCTTGGTCATCCTCTCTTAGCCGTTTCGGTGAAACCTTTGCTATTGCACTAGACACATCAAAAGCTTTTGATAAGGTCTGGCATAAATCTTTGCTTTCCAAACTACCCTCCTACGGTTTCTATCCTTCTCTCTGTACCTTTATCTCCAGTTTCCTTTCTGATCGTTCTATTTCTGCTGTGGTAGACGGTCACTGTTCTTCCCCTAAACCTGTTAACAGTGGTGTCCCACAAGGTTCTGTTCTATCTCTCACTCTCTTTCTGTTGTTCATTGATGATCTTCTTTCCAAAACGAACTGTCCTATCCATTCTTACGCCGATTACTCCACTCTGCATTACTCAACTTCTTTTAATAGAAGACCCACCATACAGGAACTTAACGATTCAAAGCTGGAGGCAACAGACCGCCTAGCCTCAGAGCTTACTAATATTTCCGATTGGGGCAAGAGGAACCTGGTGTCCTTCAACGCCTCAAAAACACAGTTTTTGCACCTATCTACTCGACACAATCTTCCAAACAACTATCCACTATTCTTTGACAACACTCAGCTATCACCTTCCTCAACACTAAACATCCTCGGTCTATCCTTAACTCAAAATCTCAACTGGAAACTTCATATCTCATCTCTTACTAAATCAGCTTCCTCGAGGCTGGGCGTTCTGTACCGTCTCCGCCAGCTCTTCTCCCCCGCACAATTGCTCTCCATTTACAGGGGCCTTGTCCGCCCTCGTATGGAGTATGCATCTCGTGTGCGTGTGGGGGGGGGAGGTCCACTCACACAGCTCTTCTTGACAGAGTGGAGTCAAAGGCTCTTCGTCTCATCAGCTCTCCTCTTCATACTGATAGTCTTTTACCTCTCAAATTCCGCCGCCATGTTGCCTCTGTTTCTGTCTTCTATCGATATTTTTGTGCTGACTGCTCTTCTGAACTTGCTAACTGCATGCCTCCCCCC
This sequence comes from Eriocheir sinensis, assembly GCF_024679095.1. Classification (NCBI taxonomy): domain Eukaryota; kingdom Metazoa; phylum Arthropoda; class Malacostraca; order Decapoda; family Varunidae; genus Eriocheir; species Eriocheir sinensis. The sequence continues at coordinate 40,692,629 of NC_066509.1, forward strand.
TTCCCGCGGCCCCGCTGCACACGACTTTATCCTCATGCTCATCCCTATACTGTCCAAACCCCTTTTGCAAGAGTCAACCAACATCTTCACTCCTTCATCCCTCACGCTGGTAAACTTTGGAACAATCTTCCTTCATCTGCATTTCCTACTGCCTACAACTTGAACTCTTTCAAGAGGAGGGTATCAGGACACCTCTCCTTCCGAAATTGACCTCTCGTTTTGGACACTCCTTTGACCTCTGTTCGGGAGCAGTGAGTAGCGGGCTTTTTTTTTTTTATTTACGCCCTTGAACTTTCTCCTTAGCTGTAAAAAAAAAAAAAAAATGCATGGAGTACAATAATACCTGCCTCTTGTTCACTTCACATCACTGCTATTCAACCGTCATGGAGTACAATAATACCTGCCTCTTGTTCACTTCACATCACTGCTATTCAACCGTCATGGAGTACAATAATACCTGCCTCTTGTTCACTTCACCTCACTGATATTCAACCGTCATGGAGTACAATAACACCTGCCCCTTGTTCACTTCACATCACTGCTATTCAACCGTCATGGAGTACAATAATACCTGCCTCTTGTTCACTTCACATCACTGCTATTCAACCGTCATGGAGTACAATAATACCTGCCTCTTGTTCACTTCACATCACTGCTATTCAACCGTCATGGAGTACACTATTTTTTTCTTAACATTTGTCATGTTCTTTGGTTCATAGATGGAGCTGCTTCCTCTGCCGTATCGCACCCACGTTATCTTTTTTTTTTTGTGGTTGTTTAGTTTTACGTCACTGGTATTCATGATACGTCGTCGTGAAATGCTCTTGTTATACTAAGGGAAACATTCGTATTTTGTGTAAGTAAAGTTGTTGTCGTTGCAAAATTACATCTTTTTTTTCCTGTTTCCACTAATATTTCAAGCCAGTTCGTGTTGAGCCACTGAGGAAAACATTTTGTGCAAGTGAAGTTTGTTTCTTTGCAGCACCAGAGCACCCTTCTCTTGCCTTCGTGGCGCTGTGTGTCTCCGGTTTCCTCTCCTCTCTCTTCTCTCTCTCTCTCTCCCTCGGGTTACAAAAGTCTAAATCCTGAGCAGGACTTTGTTTTACTTAACTATTCGGAATGAGGGCGACGTTGTGTGTGTGTGTCCTTGTTAGTTTACTTTTATAGTTCTTTATGACTCGGCAAATTCTCTGGATCAGCGAATTATATTTTGCTTATATTTTGGATTCGCTTCAAGCGTCTTTTTCTTCTTTTATTTATCTCATCATGCAATTATCTGTGGCACTTTTTTTTTTTTTTCCTATTTAGCTCCTGCATATACTACTCACTCTTTTCGTCTTCTTTCCTTCCTGTAATTTTTCCCTTCCTTGTGTTTCTTTATTTCCTCATACATTTTTTTGCCTTGTCCTTTATATCTTGTTTCATCATTGTTTTCTTTTCTTCTTCATTTCACCATTCAAATATTCGTCTCCTTTCGGTCTTCTCCTGTTCTGTTTCTCCTTCATTCCATCATACAAAAAAAAGTATCTTCTAAAAGTTTGTGGCTTACTTTAATCTGCTCAGGTTTGTTGTTGGTTTATTATGAGTCTCCGTGCACTAATTTATTCTTATCTTCAGTCAACTCATTTCTGGTAGTTTGTTTCTCTGCATTAAATATTTCAGGTTTATCTTTTCCACCTTTATTTTCCCCCTCGGTGTACCATAAATTTATGTTTCTGTTTTAATTCCTGGTTTCCTGTCATTCTTTGTTTCCTCTTTCAATTCCTGGTTCTCTGTCATTTCAGGTTCCGTATCACTTTGTTTTTAATTCCTTTGTTTCAATTCCTTGTTCACTGTCATTGCTTGGCTTCCTGTCATTCTCTGCTTCCTCTTTCAACTCCTGGTTCTCTGTTATTCAATTCCTGCTTCATTGTTTCGTTCCTTGATCCACTGTCTGTCTCGCTCGCCGGTCCTGCCTCGTCTCCTCCTCCTGCTTTTACTTCTTCCTCGGCGTAACTTCAGACAAACTTCAAGAAGCGGCTCCGAACCCACGAACCAAACTCGGCCTCGCAAATTAAGCCTCCCGTGATCCCCCATCCCCTCAAAAGAAGCCTTATTCGGACCCCGCTGAGAAAATGAACCCTTCCAAAATTCTTTCCGCCGACCTTAAAATGAAAAAAAGCAGGGAGAACTTTTAAGTAATTCTCTCTCTCTCTCTCTCTCTCTCTCTCTCTCTCTCTCTCTCTCTCTCTCTCTCTCTCTCTCTCTCTCTCTCTCTCTCTCTCTCTCTCTCTCTCTCTCTCTCTCTCTCTCTCTCTCTCTCTCTCTCTCTCTCTCTCTCTCTCTCTCTCTCTCTCTCTCTCTCTCTCTCTCAGGTGTCTCAAAATAACCTTTCCTCATCCAATCTAATGTTCTTCTCTTCTGTCCGATAATTCTCAATTTTCATTTTTTTTCTCTACAAGCGCTAACATGAAATTGCTTTCAGTGATGAAGAAAGAAGTCCACAAAAAAGGAAGGGGAAGGTAAAGAAAAAAATAGTAAAAGAAAAATAGTGAGGAGAAAAATATTGAAAAATACAAAAATAAAATACTGTGACAGGAAATCGACGAGTGATGATGAAAAGTCAACAAAAAAAGGAAGGAAAAGTTAGAGACAAAATAAATGAAAGACTTACAGAGTGGAGAGAAAAGACAAAAAAAGTAAATACCGAGACATAAAAACGGTTAAGTGATAATGAAAGAAGTCAACAAAATAAAAAGAAAGGTAGTGTAAAAAAATAAACTTAAAAAAAAAAATACAATAAATAAATACTAGGACATGAAATAAGCTGAAATGATGAAAAAAGAAGTCCACAAAATAAAGGAAGAAAGAAGTAGAGAAAAAAATAGACGACACAGAAGGAAGGAAGGACGGAAGGTAGAAGTCAATAAAAAAAATCAATAGAGGACAAGGAAGGAAGGACGGAAGGAAGAAGTCAATAAAAAAAATCAATAGAGGACAAGGAAGGAAGGACGGAAGGAAGAAGTCAATAAAAAAATCAATAGAGGACAAGGAAGGAAGGACGGAAGGAAGAACTCAATAAAAAAATCAATAGAGGACAAGGAAGGAAGGACGGAAGGAAGAAGTCAATAAAAAAATCAATAGAGGACAAGGAAGGAAGGACGGAAGGAAGAAGTCAATAAAAATAATCAATAGAGGACAAGGAAGGAAGGACGGAAGGAAGAAGTCAATAAAAATAATCAATAGAGGACAAGGAAGGAAGGACGGAAGGAAGAAGTCAATAAAAAAATCAACAGAGGACAAGGAAGGAAGGACGGAAGGAAGAAGTAGGGAAATAATAAATGAAAAGAAATCAGGAAAAATACATACTGGAGAAATTGACGAATTCAAGGAATGTATAAAGTGATTCCAAAACAACAAAAGAAAAAAAACGAGTCTGGGTCATGAGAAAAAATAATTAAAGAGAGGATGGCATTGCAACGAATGAAATAAAGGTCTGGGACGTAAAAATAGACACGTGAAATATATGAGAACAAAAGAACGCAGCGGCAAACATATGAAAAAAAAGCTACAGCCAAAAATATGAGAAACAAAAATACCGAAAACGGGAAAGTGAAACTGTACAACGAAGGAATATGAAAGGAATTGAATACAAGTGAAAACAGCAATTGAAAGGAACAAAAATACATGATATCTAAACACTTGCAAATACTGGAGAGAGAGAGAGAGAGAGTGTTTATGACAAGTAATGAAATGGAGGAGGGAGAGAAAGATAAATACGAAGGAAGAGGAAGCGAGGAAAGAGGGAGAGAAGGAGGAAGACGTTAAGAAGACAAATTAGGAAGCTGGGAATGTGTGTGTGTGTGTGTGTGTGTGTGTGTGTGTGTGTGTGTGTGTGTGTGTGTGTGTGTGTGTGTGTGTGTGTGTGTGTGTGTGTGTGTGTGTGTGTGTGTGTGTCCCTTCTTTCCGGTGTGTGTTTATTCGTCTCTGTCCGTGTGTGTGTCTGTTTGTGCCACACTTTGTTCCTGTTTTTCTTTAGAAGGTTCTCGTGTCACTGTGTCTCTCTTTGTCTCCAGAGGTCCAGATGTGTGTGTGTGTCTGTCTGTGTGTGTGTGTGTGTGTGTGTGTGTGTGTGTGTGTGTGTGTGTGTGTGTGTGTGTGTGTGTGTGTGTGTGTGTGTGTGTGTGTGTGTGTGTGTGTGTGTGTCTCTCTCTCTCTCTCTCTCTCTCTCTCTCTCTCTCTCTCTCTCTCTCTCTCTCTCTCTCTCTCTCTCTCTCTCTCTCTCTCTCTCTCTCTCTCTCTCAGTACCACATGGCTCCCTGCAGACGCATCATTAAGAATAAATGAGAAGCAAACGAACATCATCACGACTCAACAGAATATTTTAAACTTCGCGTATAACTCTTCCGTGCAGGGTAATATTACTCTCTCTCTCTCTCTCTCTCTCTCTCTCTCTCTCTCTCTCTCTCTCTCTCTCTCTCTCTCTCTCTCTCTCTCTCTCTCTCTCTCTCTCTCTCTCTCTCTCTCTCTCTTAACATATTATCTTAGATGAAAAAAATATATATAAATCAAGTTTTGAAATATGATGAAAAATAGTAGGAAACAAAACGACAGTAATAAAATATGCACAAAATACTGAAACAATAAAATCAGTTATCTCCACAACAGCCCTGTGAGTTAAAGCAGAAAACAACTACCGCATCATGAGAAACAACAACAACAACAACCGCACACCCTCCATGAGCATGCCATCGACAGAGGAGAACGCTTCATTTAGTCGTCTGTATGAGTGGGCGAGCAACAAGGCTTCCACGCGAGGAGGGAAACGCGGCCAAAAGGGACCGAGAAATACACATACGTGTTGGCGGTGCAGCGTCGGACGGGAGCCACGCAGGAAACGCAGTGCGTGTGTTGGGCTTGATTCGAGTGGAAGCGAAGTTTCTAATTTATTTTTCTTCTTCTTAGTTGAGTTAGTACAATACAGATGTATGATTATGTCAGCTCGTTGTATCGCCAGTAACACGGACAATACGGTCATCCGCCTCGTGCTCGCGCCAAACGAAACAATCACCGCCGCCACCAGACACCGGCTGAGAGAATGGGAGAGGTGCTGCATTATTTTCCGGGACAGCTTTATTCCGTGTCACGTGATCAGGGTTGTATGTGTATGTAGTGTTAATAGTCGGTATTGTTGTTGTTCTTTTTGTAGTTGTATAATTAGAAGTACCATTATTAGTAGTTGTATTTGTATTAGCAGTTGTAGGTGTCGTTAATAATTGTTTGTTTGTGTGTTCTTTTGTGCAAGCTTTGTTTGTGTATGTGTGTGTACCGAAAGTAGTCACACAGAACGAAGAAAATATACAGCGAAAACAGACATACATTTAAATATTTAAAGAAAACATACATAGTTTCTCAACCTATCAACTCGACACAATCTTCCAAACACCTATCCCCTATTCTTCGACAACACTCAGCTGTCACCTTCTACACTAAACTTCCTCGTCTATCCTTAACTCAAAATTTCAACTGGAAACTTCACATCTCCTCTCTTACTAAATCAGCTTCCTCGAGGTTGGGCGTTCTGTATCGTCTCCGCCAATTATTTTCCCTTTCCCAGACGCTGTCCATATACAGCGGCCTTGTCCGCCCTCGTATGAAGTATGCATTTCACGTGTGGGGGGGCTCCACTCACACAGCTCTTTCGGACAGAGTAGAGTCAAAGGTTCTTCGTCTCATCAACTCCCCTCCTCATACTGACGGTCTTCTACCTCTTTAATTCCGCCGCCATGTTGCTTTTCTTTCTATCTTCTATCGATATTTTCATGCTGACTGCTCTTCTGAACTTGCTAACTGCGTGCCTGCCCCCCCTCCCGCGGCCCCGCTGCACTCGACTTTCTAATTTAGCTCATCCCTATACTGTCCAAACCACTTATGCAAGAGTTAACCAGCATCTCACTCTCTCATCCTTTGCACTGGTAAACTCTGAAACAGCTTTCCTTCATCTGTATTTCCTCCTGCCTATGATTTGACCTCTTTCAAGAGGAGTGTATTAAGACACCTCTCCACCCGAAATTGACCTCTGTTTTGGCCACTGGTTACTTCATCTTTTATAGGAGCAGTGATTAGCGGGCTTTTTTTAACACTTTCTTTTTTGTTGCCATTGAGCTGCTTCCTTTGTTGTATAAAAAAAAAAAAATAAAGACAGACGCATGGTCGAACAGCCGCAGGCAAACAAAGAAACAACAGAGACTGATAATGGGATAAGCACAGAGATAAACAGACAGAGATACAGACAAACAGACAAAGAACAACGGAAGATAAAAAACAACAACATACGAAAAGAAAGACTGAGATGTACGCAAGGAAACACAAACATAAATAGGACAAACAAACATGAGACAGACATACACGCATATAAAGACACAGACAGACAGACAGACAGACAGACCGACAGACAAACACACAGACTGACAGTCGACTACCTAGAATTTACTTTCACCAAAAATTTCTGCAGCCCCGCCGCGGCCCGGAGTGTACACAGGTGTGGGCCGCGGTGATACGAGAGGAGAGTGAATGACTGAGGACAAGAGGATGAGTGGATGACCGAGTGCAGGTGAGACAAAACAGAGGAAAGTGAAAATGAAGTAATGAAGGAGTAATGATAATAATATAGCAAAAGAAATTACCCTAACTGTTATAGGTAAAAATGTCTTACTTTATTGGTTTATCATATATTTTCTTTATTTATCAACAAACGTTTTTTCTATTTAATGTGGTTACTTATTACGTTATGTAACTTCCCTTACGTGTCTCACATTTATTTTTTTCGATTCCTAAAATTACTTTCATGGTGAGAATGTTATATGTTTAGAACTCTCTCTCTCTCTCTCTCTCTCTCTCTCTCTCTCTCTCTCTCTCTCTCTCTCTCTCTCTCTCTCTCTCTCTCTCTCTCTCTCTCTCTCTCTCTCTCTCTCTCTCTCTCTCTCTGTCTCTCTCTCTCTCCACTTCCCATACACACAAACACAGCACAACACATTCACTCTTTTTCCCGCCTTTCTTTTTCATCACGTCTACTTGTATTTTCTCACCTCGCCGCCCTCTCGCCCTCACGCCTGACCTCATTAGTCACACCTGCACCGCCTGTCACGCCCCGGCTCAACTGTGCACACACACACACACACACACACACACACACACACACACACACACACACACACACACCTTGTTTCACGCAACATAATTTACGGCCTCGTCTCCTCCTCTCCCTTCCTGCTTGTGTTACACGTCAACTCTTCCTTCCCCTTCTCGTTAGGTGTGCATACTCGAAGGCCCAGCTGTTATTCCACTGTGATGTATGTTTTCTTGCTTT
>NC_066509.1:40707476-40760567 GCF_024679095.1 Eriocheir sinensis
TTATCCTATTCCTTCCTTTATTTTCCTCTACTTTCTTATATTTCTTCGTTCCCTGTCTCCTTTAACCTCATCTTCATCCCCTTTTCTTTCTTTCATTCTTCGTCCCCTTCTCCGTCTCCTCTTCCTTCTCTTTTCCCCTTTCCCTCCTTCCTATTTTCAGATCACTCCTCCCTCCCTTCCTCCCTCTTCCTTTCCTCCTCTCTTCCTCGTTGTCCCCTTCTCCTCCTTCCCTATTCCATTCCCTCCTCCTTCCTTCCCTTCTTCACCCTACGCCTCTTCTTCACCCCTCCCCCTTTCCTTATCCCACCCTCCCATCCCTTCACCTCTGACCTTTCTTCCCCCCCCCTCTCCTCAAACATTAACAAGGTTTACTGCTGTCCCTTGTTTTGGGAGGGAGGGAAGGAAGGAGGAAAGGAGGAATGGAGGAACAAGGAATAAAGGAACGGAAGATAAGAGGGATGGGAAGGATGGAAGGGATAGGGAGAGAAACATGGAAACATGGAAATGGAAATGCAGGCAACAGAAAGCCTATTGGCTCATTACGAGGTCGCCCCTTGGGTGATTTAATCTGCTCGACCGCCACTTGGGGCTTGGTGAGCAGATGAAAGCACCTCGATATTGAGAGCAGATGGACGCCCTCGTTATTCAGTTTACTCCTGACGCAGCGAAATGACGGTCGATTCTATATTTGAAGGAGTTGATGGTATTCGCATTTACTACTTCTGAGGAAGATTGTTCCAGTGGCGGATGACTCGGTTTGAAAAGAAACTCCTTCCAATGTCTGTGTTACATCGACTCGACTGAGTGGGTAAACCGTTATTTCTAGTTCTTGAGTTGGTTTGCAGTTCAAAGAATTTGGAGTAATCGACGTTATTGAACTTTTTAGATACTTGAAGACTTGAATCATATCCCTCGTAGGCGTCTTTTCTCCAATGTAAAGAGATTGAGTCGCTTGAGTCGTTCCTCGTACGGTTGAGCCCTGAAGGTTGGAATCATCTTTGTGGCGCGTCGTTGAATCCTTTCCAGTAAAGCAATGTCCTTTCTGTAATTGGGAGACCAGAACTGCACTGCATACTCGAGGTGCGGTCTTACCATGGAATTATACAAGGATAGCATCACGTCTGGTGTTTTACACTCGAAGTTCCTCGCTATGAACCCGAGCATAATGTTGGCCTTGTTGTATGCTTTTTACAGTGATTCGCGTGTTTCAGGTCACTGCTGATAGTGACTCAAGATCCTTTTCCTCCTGCATCGCTTGCAGAGGTCTCCCATTCATGATGTATGTGTGGTTACTATTTTGGGACCCAATGTGCATGACTTTGCATTTATCAACATTAAAGACATTTGCCATTTTCCGACCATTCGATAATGTGATTGAGGTCTTTCTGAATGATTTCGCAGTCGGTCTTTGTGAGGCATCTCCACCCACCTTGGTGTCATCTGCAAATTTCGATATTGTGGATTTCAGTCCTGATTCTAGGTCATTGATATATATGATAAAGAGGATGGGTCCCACTGACCCTTGAGGCACTCCACTAGTGACTGGTAGCCAATCGGAAGGCTGTCCGTTGAGTAGTACTCGTTGTTTTCTGTCGGTGAGCCAATCTCTTATCCACGCGATCAGATTGGCTCCGATGCCCTCGAGTGCAGTTTCTTAAGGAGTCGCTCGTGCGATACCTTGTCGAAGGCTTTCTGAAAGTCCAGGTATATAACATCACTGGGGATGTGGGCATCCCAGTTCTTATATATACCTTGGAAGAAGTCTAATAAATTCGTTAGGCAGGAGCGCTTGTTTCTGAAGCCATGCTGGGTGTCGGAGATTACATTATTGTTTTCTAGAAACTTAACAAGTTTATCTCTAATAATCTTTTCAGTATTTTTCCTGCCACTGATGTCAAACTTATGGGCCTGTAGTTTAATGCAACGCTTTTGTCTCCTTTTTGAAAATCGGTGTTACGTTCGCCATCTTCCAGTCTTCCGGGACCTTGTTTAGTTGAACTGACCGGTTGAATATGGTAGTGAGTGGTTGAAGTATTTGTTGTTTAAGCTCTTTTAATAACCGCGGGACAAACTGTCGGGTCCCGTTGACTTGTTCGTGTCGAGTTTGTCCAAGTACTTTTACTTCTTGGTCGCATATTGAGTCAATTTCCAGCGGCGTGATCTCACTCGGCAGGGCAGGGCTCTCAGGAATGGTTTCGATGTCCTCGACTGTGAATACGGATGCGAAGTTACTGTTGAGGATTCTGGCCATCTGTTTACTGTCCTGAGTTGATCCAGTCTCGTCTGTCAGGGGACCAATATTGGATTTTACTTTCTTTTCGATCTTATGTACGTGAAGAATTTCTTGGAGTTAGTTTTGATTTCGCGCGCTATTTGCTTTTCATAGTTGCGTTTGCTACTCCGAATAAGGCTGCGACAAGCTCTGAGGCTGTTGTGGTACTGTGTGCTGGCTTCGGCCGTAGCAGTCTCTTTCATCAAATTATAAATACTTTTCTTTTAGGCTTACTGCCCTTTTATTTCTCTGGTCATCCACGGTGGATCTACGGCCCCATTTACTCGCCTGGATTTCGTAGGCACTGTAGCCTTCTCTACTTGCAACAGCTTATCTTTGAAGACGTTCCACGCGTTGTCGATTGTATTGTCGGTGATGCCCAGTTGGGAAGGGAAGTAGGAATGGGGGATAAGAGGGAAGAGAAGGAGGAATGGAGGATGAAGGGCAGGATTAATGAAAGAATTTACGATAACAAGTAACAGGATGAGTAATGAATGAATATATGAAAAGAGTAAAGAAAAGGAGGAATGGAGGAATAGAGGGATTTAGATAGATGGATGATTAGATTGGGAGGGTGACAAATGGGTGGGTAGGGATACAAAGAAGTTGGAAAGAGAGAGGGAAGGGGCAATAAAGTGGGAGGGGAAGGGAAGAGAAAAAAGGGAGAGATTTAAGAAGAGCAAGTGTAAGGAGAGAGATGAGAAAGTGGATGAAAGAACAAGAGGAAGAAAAAGAGAGAGAGAGAGAGAGAGAGAGAGAGAGAGAGAGAGAGAGAGAGAGAGAGAGAGAGAGAGAGAGAGAGATAGAGAGAGAAGTGAGAATGTATGAATGAGAGGGATTGGTGCAGAGAAAGAGGAGAAGGTTAGAAGAGAAAATGGAGAGAAAGGAAGGAGGAGGAGTGGATAGTGTGCCAGTGTTTAGAAAGTGAGGAGGGAGGTGGAGGAAAAAGAAAAAGATGGTGGAGAGGAAGGATAAAAAAAACAGGAGGGGGAAGGGAGAGGAGGGAAGATGGAAGAGAAGAGACGAGTAGGAGGAAGTAGGGGGAAGGAGAGGGAGGAGGGTTTGTGCCGTGGGGTGGAGAAAAATTAAATGGAACCCTCGAATAGAAAAGTATGAGATAACGAAATGAGAGAAAAAAGCTTACGGACAACAAGAATACAAGAAAGACCAAGGAAGACCGAGGAGGAAATGGAAGAAAGGAAATAATGACATGATAAACTATATTGACAAAAAATAAAGGAGAGGAAACTATGTAATACAAGTAAATGAAGAAATAAAGAAGAAAAAGGACGAAAAAGGAAGAAATTACTTTAGGAGGTGACGAAGGAAGGAACGGAAGGAGGAGGAAGAGGAAGAGGATAAACAGACAAAACGAGGGCACAGGAAGATATTGCAGTATTAAGGGAGAGAAAGAAAAAAGAAAAGAAAGGTGGAAAAATCTGAAGATACAAAAAAGTTATATTTATGAAACAAATAAATTTTACATATGAAAAATAAAGAATTGGAAGAAAAAGAGAGGATTGGTTATAATGTAATTTACTTATTTCATTCTGATGTTATTTGACAACATGTGTTAATGTGTGTACGTTAATATTGGCTTGTGTTTGCATTCCGTGGCAAGGTGTGTGTGTGTGCATGTGTGTGTGTGTGTGTGTGTGTGTGTGTGTGTGCCGACTATCCAAAATCTATCGTCCTCAAACAAACAAACATCATGTAAATAATTTCATATATAATATTCTGAAAGTTAAAATAAACCTTTTTTTCTTTACTCCTTTTCTTTTTCTTTTTCGTCACAGTCTGACTTTCTGTTTCACTATAATTATTTTCTTCAAGCTTCATTTTCTTTCATCAACTCATTTGCATTTCTTCTTTTTCCCTTATCCTTTTCTTCCTTTCTTTTCCTTTATCCAGCGTATTTTCTTTATTATGTTTATTTTCTCTGCTGGATTCACAATTTGCGTCTATACGCATCGCTATCATCATATTTTTCCAGTCTTTTCTTGACGTCTGACGAAAAAAAAGGAAGCGCATAAATACGCTTTTACGTCAAAACTTTTCTTCCTTTCCACTTCCTTTTCTGCCTTTTGTATTTTCCCGATATCATGTTATTTGTCTTACATTTTTCTTTCCTTCCATACAAGCTTTCCGGCTCATCTCTCTCTCTCTCTCTCTCTCTCTCTCTCTCTCTCTCTCTCTCTCTCTCTCTCTCTCTCTCTCTCTCTCTCTCTCTCTCTCTCTCTCTCTCTCTCTCTCTCTCTCTCTCTTTCCTCTCTCTCTCTCTCTCTCTCTCTCTCTCTCTCTCTCTCTCTCTCTCTCTCTCTCTCTCAATCCTCAAGCAGACCAATTCTTAAAATGAAATCATTCTCTCATTCTTCTCTTTGTCTTTTTCTTCTTCTGTATTTACTCTATCTTCCTCAAAGTTGTCCTTCCTTACTTTCTACCAATCTATCATTTTCTTCTCTTTGTCCTCCCCTCATTTTGTGTTCTCATTTTCATTCCTTCTTGCACATTTTCTTCCCCTTCCCTATTTTTTCTTCTGCTTCTTTCTGTTCTTCTTAATCATATTTTGCTCCTTCTTACTCCTCCTATTATTTTTTCTTTTTCCTAGATTAATTCTTTCTTTTTGCATTTTCCTTCTCGAATTCCTTCTTCCTCTTCCACTTCTTCCTCCTCATCTTCTTCTTCTTCTTCTCATTTTTCTATTCTCTATTTTCTCACTATTTTCTTCTTCATCTAATTATAATTCTCCTTCATCTAATTATTATTATTTTTTTTTTCCTCCCACCTCCTCTTCTTCTCCTCCTCCTCCTCCTCCTCCTCCTCCTCCTCCTCCTCCTCCTCCTCCTCCTCCTCCTCCTCCTTGTCTCTTGCAAACACGAAGTCATTTCTATACCATAAGATAGGCCTTACTTTCCAGGGGTCAAGGAGGGAGAAGAAGTGGGAGGAGGAGGAGAAGAAGGAAGGAAGGAAAGAGGTGAGTAGCAGAATAAAGAAAGGAAGGAGATGATGAAGCAGGAAGGAAAAAAAAGAGAAAATAAAGAAAAAGAGAGAGTGTCTGGAGGAAAGAGAGTTTGAGTGTGGAGAAAACGAGGAAGGATAAATAATGTGGTAAATATCCGAAGACAGGACGAGGATACGAGGGAGGAAGAGAAGGAAAGAAAGGGAGAGAGGGAGTACGAGAACATGACTATATATACACAAAGGGGTAGTTTGGAAAGCAGAAATGCCCGCAAGGTGAAGCCTTCTTCTTCTTCTTCTTCTTATGCTTCTTCTTCGTATTATTCTTGTGTTAACGCTTCCACTGAGTGCCCATCCATCTCCTTCGTCCCACATCTCCTTCTCCTCCTCCCCCTCCTCATCGTCCCCCTCCCCCTCCCCTCCTCCTCCTCCTCGCCCCTCTCCTCTCCTCCTCCTCCTCCTCTACTTCTGCTTTTCTCCTTCTTCTTCTTCTTCTTCTTCTTCTTCTTCTTCTTCTTCTTCTTCTTCTTCTTCTGCTTCCACCTCCGCTTCCCGCTCATCCATCTCCTCGTCCCCTCGTCCTCCTCCTCCACTCCTCCTCCTCCTCCTCTAGCTTCTTCTCGCCTTCTTCATCTTTTCCTCTCATTCTTCCTCTTCCTCCTCCTCCTGCTAATCCTCCTCCTCTTCCTCCTCCTCCTCCTCCTCCTCCTCCTCCTCCTCATCATCATCCTCCTTCTTCTCTCCTGCTTCTTCTCCTTCTTCTTCCTTCTCTTCACCTTCCTCTCCTCCTCCTCCTCCTCCTCCTCCTCTTCCTCCTCCACCTAGCTTGCAGGCGTAGACGGAAAGCCATCCTCCCAGCCGTCTCCTGTGATGACGGATCACACTTCAACGGATCAAGGATCAACACCAGGTTAACATAAAACTGGTGGGTGACAGCATTGTTAGAGAACAACTGACTGGGTTCTGTGGACGAAGTATCAAGAACAGAAGACGCTACTGTATTCCTGGTGCAAAACTACAAGATATAGAAGAAGCGTAGACCTCGTCTCAGACCGCACAGAGAGGACACACTCTTTGTTTTGCCCGCTGGCACGAACAACGGTCAAACCATGTCCACGGAGGAAATTATAGCTGACTACCGTCGAGTAATCCGCCGCTTCCAGGAAAAGTCAAGCCACATCATTGTCTCCGGGATTCTGCCGAGAATCAACGCCTTCACAGGCTTCCACAGAAAGGCGTCGAACATCAACAACAGATCGAAGCACCTCTGCCAGGAGGAGGAAGTTTCGTTCGCAAGTCAGTGGGATCATTTCTATGATATCTCCGACCTTTTTCCGTCCAGACGGTCTTCACCTCAATGCGATTGGCTCAGCACGGCTTAGTGGGTTGCTGAACGAGGAGGTACTTTGTACTCAAAAACTCCGAGCGCGGAGGAGCAAAGTATCGTAAACAACCAACCAGTAGGGACCGCTCATTACACACCAAGGCCCCAACAGAGAACACAAGCAGACACCAGACTACTGTGCCTCAAGCATTGAAGTCAAGAAGGACATTTCTGTCCTATACACCAACGCGCGGAGCTTAATACCCAAACAGGATGAGTTACTTGCCTATGTTGACGTAGAAAGTCCGGACGTGATTGCCATCACCGAAACGTGGGCCACCTCTGACCACCTAATGACCAATTCTCAATTCCGGGATACGAGCTTCTACAAAACAGACTTCACAAGAAAGGAGGAGGTGTTATCTGTTACGTCAGAACAAATACCCTGCCGTAGAAATAACCAAAGAAGACTCAGAAAAATATGACACTGTATATGTTGAACTGGAGACTAGCAAGCATAACAAAATAACGATTGGAACCGTTTACAGACCTCCAAAGCAACAAACGGCGGACGACGAAGCGCTGTACGAGGAAATTCACACCATAACACAAAACAAACAGTCAGTCATTATCGGGAACTTTAACTGTTCAACATTGACTGGACCACGATGATTGGAATCGGGAGGGTAACAGATTGCTCGAAATGTTAGAGGACACTTTTCTTACTCAGATTGTTACCCAACCGACGAGGAAAATAACTAATTAGACCTAGTACTCGTGAGTGATTCAGATCTCACACGTGAATGTCAGGTCGGCGAAAACTGGATGGTTGCGACCATCACCTAATTCTAAAATCAGAACAGACCATGAACTCACCGAAAACACGTCCAAGATTCCAGACTACAAAAAAGCCAATTTTAACTTCGCTCAGAGCTGCTAACCCAGACAACTTGGGAACCTATGAACCTCCTCCGGTGGACGGCGCGTGGAACGGTTTAAGAACAAACTCCTGGAGGTAGAGAGAACGACTGTTCCCATGAAGACAAGGAGAACAAATAATGCCACAAGCACACCATGGATGACTACCCAAGTTCGACGGGCGATTAATTTGAAGAAGAAAATACAACTTGTTAAAGAGAAAACAGCACTGACGAGGCACGCGAACAGTACCATCAAAGCCTCAGAGCTTGCAGAACACTCATTCGCCAGAGTAAACGCGACTATGAAAGCAAATTGCACGCGAAGCCAAGTCCAACCGAAAAAGTTATTCACTTATATAAGAACCAAAAAGAAGACAAAAAGCAATATCGGTCCCTAAAAGATGTAAGTGACGTACTAACACAGGACAGTAGACAAATGGTCGAAATCCTAAACAGGAACTTCGCGTCTGTTTCACGATCGAGAATACCCAGTCCGTACCCGAGCCCTTCCCCCACGATGGGAGTCACTCCCCTAGAAATTGGTACAATCGACGAACAGGATGTGAAAAGTACCTAGACAAACTCGCGACAAACAAGTCTACCGGACCCGACGACTCGTCACCCAGGCTGCTCAAGGAACTCAAGCAGCAAATCCTCAAGCCACTCACCGCCATCTACAATCTTTTTTTTTTTTTTTTTTTTTTTTTTTTACAGCAAAGGAGACAGTTCAAGGGCACAAAAAAGTAAACATTAATAAAAAAAGCCCGCTACTCGCTGCTCCTAAAAAGAATCCAAAGAGGTGGCCGAAAGATAGGTCAGTTTCGGGAAGAGAGGTGTCCTGATACCCTCCTCTTGAAAGAGTTCAAGTCGTAGGCAGGAGGAAATACATATGAAGGAAGATTGTTCCAGAGTTTACCAGCGTGAGGGATGAAAGAGTGAAGATGCTGGTTAACTCTTACAAAGGGGTTTGGACAGTATAGGGATGAGCATGAGTGAAAGTCGAGTGCAGCAGAGACCACGGGAGGGGAGAGGCATGCAGTTAGCAAGTTCAGAAGAGCAGTCAGCATAAAAATATCGATAGAAGATAGAAAGAGATGCAATATAGTGGCGGAATTAAGAGGTGAAGGCCTATCAGTATGAGGCGGAGAGCTGATGAGACTCAGAGCATTATCCGACACTCTGTCGAGAAGAGCTGTGTGAGTGGAGCCCCCGCACAGATGAGATGCATACTCCATCCGAGGGCGGACAAGGACCATGTATATGGACCGCACCTGTGCAGGGGATAAGAACTGCCGGAGACGATACAGAACGCCCAACCAAGAGGAAGATGCTTCAGTAAGAGAAGAGATATGAGGTTATCAGTTGAAATTTTGAGTTAAGGATAGACCGAAGATGTTTAGTGTTGAGGGAAGGTGATAGCTGGGTGTTGTCAAAAAATAGGGATAGTTGTTTGGAAGATTGTGTCGAGTGGATGGGTGGAGAAACTGTGTTTCTGAGAGCGTTGAAAGACACCAGGTTCTTCTTGCCCCAATCAGGAAATAATAATAAGGTCTGAGGCTAAGCGTTCTGCAGCCTCCAGCCTTGAGTCGTTAAGTTCCTGAAGGTGGGTCTTCTATTAAAAGAAGTTGAGTAATGCAGAGTGGAATCATCGGCGTAGAATGGATAGGACAGTTCGTTTTGGAAAGAAGATCATCAATGAACAACAGAAAAAGAGTGGAGATAGGACAGAACACTGGGACACCACTGTTAATAGATTTAGGGGAAGAACAGTGACCGTCTACCACGGCAGAAATAGAACGGTCAGAAAGGAAACTGGAGATAAAGGTACAGAGAGGATAGAAACCGTAGGAGGGTAGTTTAGAAAGCAAAGATTTGTGCCAAACCTATCAAAGCTTTTGATATGTCAGCGCAATAACAAAAGTTTCACCGAAACAGCTAGAGGATGACCAAGAGTCAGTTAAGAAGGCTGGAGATCACCAGTAGAACGCCTTGCGGAACCCATACTGGCGATCAGATAGAAAGTCAGAAGTGGAAAGGTGCTTTTGAATCTTCCGGTTAGGATTGATTCAAAAAGCTTTAGATAGACAAGAAAGTAAAGCAATGGGACGGCAGTTTGAGGATTGGGCGGTCACCCTTCTTAGGCACAGGCTGTATGAAAGGCATACTTCCAGCAAGAAGGAAAGGTAGATGTTGACGGGCAGAGGCGAAAGTTTGACAGGCAGGGGTGACAGCACGGAGGCACAGTTTTAAGGACAATAGGAGGCACTCCATCAGGTCCATAAGCCTTCTGAAGTTGAGGCCAGAGAGGGCATAGAAAACGTCATTTTGAAGAATCTTTATAACAGGCATAAAGGAGTCAGAGGCGGGATGAGTAGGAGGAATATGCCCAGAATCGTCCAGAGTGGAATTTTTTGAAAAAGTTTGAGAGAAGAGTTCAGCCTCAGAGATAGATGAGACGGCAGTGTTGCCATCAAGACTGAGGAGTGGAGGGAAAGATGAAGAAGTGAAGTTGGGGGAGATGTTTTTGGCTAGATCCTAGAAGTCACGGGAAGAGTTAGAAAGCAAGGTTTTGGAATTTTCTATTAATGAAAGTATTTTTGTTGAGTCGATGAATAGATATGGCACGATTTCAGGCAGAAATGTAAAGATCATGATTAGCAGGAGTGCGAAGGCTCTGGTACTTTTGTGAGCTACCTCTCTATCATTGACAGCGAGAACAAGCGTGGATTAAACCAAGGCTTTTTAGCGTGAGGAGTAGAAAGAACGAGGGATGTATGCCTCCATTCCAGAGACAATCACCTCTGTGATGCGCTGAGCACACACAGAGGGTCTCTATCCTGGAAGCAATAATCATTCCACGGGAAATCGGAAAAGTACATCTCAGGTCGTCCCACCGAGCTGAAACAAAATGCCAGAAGCATCGCCTCTTCGGTGGGTCAGAGGTTGTACAGGAGCGATAGGACAGGATGCAGAAATAAGATTGTGATCGGAGGGCCAACGGAGAACAGTTTGACAGAATAAGCAGAAGGGTTTGAGGTAAGGAAGAGGTCTAGAATGTTGGGCCGATCTCCCAAGACGGTCAGGAATACGTGTGGGTGCTGGACCAACTGCTCTAGATCGTTGAGGATAGCAAGTTGTAGGCTTCTTCACCAGGATGGTCAGTGAAAGAGGATGAAAGCCAAAGCTGGTGGTGAACATTGAAATCTCTAGGATGGAGATTTCAGCAGAAGGAGAGTGGGTCAAGATGTGTTCCACTTTAGAGTTCAAGTAGTCAAAGAATTTTACCTAGTTAGTAGTATTAGGTGAGAGATAAACAGCACAGATGTATTTAGTAGTAGAATAACAATGAAGTCTTAGCCAGATGGTGGAAAATTCTGAAGAATCTAGGTCGTGGGCACGAGAGCAAGTGATGTCGTTGCGCAAATAGGCGCAACATCCAGCTTTGGATTGAAATTTAGGATAGAGATAGTAGGAGGGAACAGAGTAGAGATTGCTATCAGCAGCCTCAGAAACCTGTATTTCGGTAAGGAAAAGGTGAGGTTTAGAGGAGGAGAAATGGTGTTCCACATAATTAAAATTAAAACGAAGACCGCGAATGTTGCAGAAATTGAGAAGAAAAAGGCTCGAGGAGTTATCAAGACACCTCTCAGGTCGGCAGCCTGAAGGGGAGTCCTCCTGGGGAATGTGGTCCCCCAGTCAGGGACTCAGAGGCTGTAATATGCGCCATTTGAAATTTTGATTTTGGGAAAAGGTGTATATGTTGTGTGAATGTAGTGTGGTGTGGATAAAGAGAGGATCTGTCTTTAGAGAGCATGCTGAACTACTCTCCAGTGTTGAGTGAGACAATAGGAAACAGTTAGTGAGGACATGGGAAGGGTCTTTGGAGGGCTTCAGCTCCTTCTCACCTTATATACCTATCTCCTCGGGAGTGGCTTGCGCCCGTTCAGTAGAGTGTCTTCCTACCTACTCAGCCACTATGTTCCAAAAGTATTTTGACGATAGCAACTTTTAATTAGTCATACTAGACAGAACAAGAAAAAAAAAAAATCACAATAAAATATGATGAAATAATCCAGGAGAGGGTGATATTAGTCTAGTTAAGTTCGGAAATAGCCTACCTCAGACAACCTTTTTAAAAAGTAAGCCAGAAGAACTCTGGAACCCTCAGTAATCCTTCACACAAACAGAGCTGGAGAAAGGAAGAGTATAAATCCAAGACGTCATGATCTGGACACACACCGGACACAGAGACAAACAGAATTTCCTCAACTCAGCTCAAACACAGCGTCCAGCTCTTCCAGTGTGGGGACCGAAGTGAAGGAGAAACAGATCAGAAGCTATGGGACATCGAGGGGCTGTGACATGCATCGGTTACGCTCAGGTGACAGCTGAACGGCGGCAGGGAAGGGATTGAACCAGCTCGGCGAATCAAGTGAATGCCAGGGAAGAGTTACTCGCTTGCGCTGAAACCCCCCTCGCATTGAGGGGACGGAGGGCCTGCCCTGCTGGCCTAACGCCTCCTCACCCCCTACCATTCGCCGTCATTCACTCTGCCTGCTAACTCTCTCCTCCTCCTCACTGCTGCAACTTACTGTTTGCTCCCTCCCTCCTTATCTTCTATTGCTTCTTCCAGTTTCTCCTCCTCCTCCTCCTTCTCCTCCTCTATCCTCTTCCTCCTCCCTCTTTCCTCCTCCTCCTCCTCCTCCTAAAGTCTTTCGCATCGGAAAAATAACAAACCACCAGCGTTCGAGTGCGTAATAGATAACAAACAACTTTCTGCAAGTAAATAAATCCGCTATATCCAAGCAGTTCAAGCCAGTCTGCTTCATTAATTCAGAAGATGGTTAAAACTGCAAACAAATTGGTTCAAGCTAATCGGACTTCAGTCTTTAATAATAAATCGGTAAAGTAATATTAAAACTGTCTTCAATTCGTTAGTTTCAAACCCACGTCTTACAAGTGCTGTGTACTGTTTGGTCTCCCTACTACAGAAAAGACATAGAAAAGTTGGAACAGGTTCAACGAAAATGTAAAAGATGATTCCTAGGTTGAAATTTATCATATAGAACAAAGGCCAAGAAATAAATTCAAGAATGCAGAGGGCGATCTAATAGAAGTGTTTCACAAAATATTTAAAAGTTAATTGACCAGTAATGCACGGAAGATTGCTTCCACATTGATCGATCAAAATAAGATTGAAGAAATCTGGGCAATTTGAATGATAGTGGTAAAAGATTTTCGTCCTTGCGAAGCTAAAACACTTACTATTTCCAATCGAGTTGATAATGTTTGGAGAATCTCTGCCCTGTGTTATCGTTGATACTAAAGCAGTTACAGACCTTTAAGAATGGGTCTGAACAAGTATGCAAGATCAACCAGCAACTAAGATATTACTCATTGTCGTAATCAACGTTAAGTTCTTTCGAAGACCACTGGTGTCCTTGTCGCACGCGTTTATCGCCCAGTTAGTGGTAGCAGTAATGTGTGATTCTTTCCCTCTTTCCTACATAATTTCCATGCAGTTTTCCTTGCTGCATGGTTCTTTCCTCCTTTCCTACTTAAGCTTTGGCTGGAGGGATAGAAAGTGGAGTTGGAGCCTTCGTCTTTGAGTTGTCCTTCATCTTCCACGCTTCTGATTAGATAGTTAATTGTAGCTTGTCACTGAAACATTACCTCGTATGGACCAGCAGGTCTGCTGTTGTCTGCTCTTTCTTTAATGTTCCTTTCTGTCTTCTTGCCTCTTCCACAGTTCACTCTTTCATTATTCTTTCTCATTCCCTGTTTATGTTTTCCTTCTGCACTTTTCATGTCTTTCGTTTCTCACTTCAGCTATTTTTATATTCACCTTTTTCTTTCCTTTGTCTTTATCTCACCCTTTTACCTAATTTTTTCCCTTTCAGATTTCATGTTGTTTCTTCTTTTGTACCTTATTTAACTCCCGATTTCCTTCCCTTCTGCCCTTTTTAGTATATCCATTTTCCTTTCCTCTCCTTCCTTGGTCATTACTGGCTACACTTCCCTCTTCCTTTCTTCCTCTCTTTCCAGGGGCTTCCATTGGATTGCAGATGGTTTAGCACACCGCAGCTCTGTCCAACAAGGAAGGCCAGGTTCGACTCCCGGGCGGAATTAAAAAGTTGGGTAGCTTTTCCGATACCCTACGCCCTGTCCCACCCAGCAGTGAATGGGTACCAGGTATTAATCAGGGGTTGTGTCCCGCTCTCCTGGGATCTGTTCCCTTCTATAATTCCTTCCCTTCATGTCTCTCTCCGGCATATGACCACAGATGTTCATCGACTAGGCAGAAAGGCACCCAACTTTCCTTTCTCTTTCCCTCCTCCTTTATCTGATCTCACCTATTACGTTTCCTCTTCTCCTTCACTCATCTCCATTTCCTTAACTCTCCTTCTTTCTTCTCTCTTTTCCCTCTCTTTCTCTCCCCTTCTCTCCTCATCCATCTCATTCTCCCTCCTCCCTTCCCTCCTATTATTGTTCTCTCTCTCTCCTCTCCTTATCTTCTCTCCTTGTCCATTAACTTCTCTTTCCTCCCTTCCTTTCATCCTTTTCTTTATCTCTCCATCCGTCTCTTCTCAACTTCTCCACTTCCTCTTTCCTTCAATCTTTTAACCCTTCTGTCCTTGTTTTCTCTCATCATTCCGTATTCTCCCTCTTCCCCTTCAAACTTTTATCAACCTTCTTCCCTTCTCTCCCTCTCCTTACCTCCCCTTCATCCATCTCCTGTCTGCCTCTGCCCAGCCCTTTGTCAATCTCATTCATCTCTCCCTTCCATCCTTTCCTCTCCATCCCACTTCTCTCCTCTCCTTTCCTTCCCTCCTCCATCCGCCCTTTCCTCCTCCTCCCCCCTCCCTTTCCCTCCCACATCGTCTTCCCCGCCAGGTGCATATCCGTTACCTGAAGAGTTACAGGTGACTCCAGGCCAGGGTGATAACATTACTCCTCCCTCACTGCACCCCATCACTTCTCATCACCCTCTCTCATCACTTCCAAAAATTTTGTTGACTGTTTTCATTTAACTTGGTGTCCTTTTTTGTCTGTTTTGTTTTCCTTGACTTTTCCACTTTATTTCCCATTTTTACTTTTCTTCATCATTCCCTAACACTTATCCTTGGCATGGCTCTTCATTATTTCTTCTCCTCCCTAAGTTTCTTCCTTTTTATCAATATTTCTTTTCCTTTTAGTCCTTAGCAGGTCTGAGAGGGTTGATCAATTTACCATATTTGGGAGGAATCTCCTGATGATCAACTGAAGACAAATGTCTATAGTCTTCAAAATGTATGATAGCATTCTATATCTCTTAGCCCTCCTGTTGATATCTGCCATTTATTTGGTATCAATTGAATATCTGCTCATCTGTACCAGTTAGAAGAATGTTAATGTTAGAGTTCAATTTCTTTTTATAGAACTTCATTTCTTTCATTACAATTAGGTGATCGTTCCACCAAAGTATTGATGGGCTGACTAATACTTCACATTCTGTAACATGCAGGCTTTCGCTTTGATGCAGTATAACAAGATCTGTGTACCTATTATATTAGAGAGATTATTTGACGTTAAGTAATACACTATGAAAGTCATATTAACGAAAAAATCGTTCAGGGAATCTTCTAGTGATACATGCCGAGAAGTCGGGCTTAACCGTTCTTTGAAATGTGAGTAAAACCATAGAAATGGCATTGCAATCTTTTGATTAATGAACATAACATCTACATTACATAGCATATCATTGTATGTTTAGCTACATTATTTACAGTGTTCTTCAAAGTCATACATGACTTCATCTTATCACCGAAGATTTGATTAATTGAAGATATCTAATCCCGCACCTAATATCAACTGTCCAGCTTAGTTATCTAATCCATTTTTTGAGATGACATTTTATTGGCACTCACCACATGACTATAAGCCTAATTCCGCCTCATCCCACCACCCTGTTTGTAAACCAATTTTTGCCCTGTGTCCCTGTTAAAGTCTGAATTTATCCAGTTTACAAAGCCATTACTTCGTGTCCTACACGGTTCTCTTACCAACAAAACTTTATGAATCTTCCCGTATTAAAGCCTTCATTCATTTATAAACCCCTCGATCATGTCTCCACACACACCTTCGCCTTTCTAGAGAATGCAAATTGCTGTTTGAGTCTTTCTCCTCGTAGCAAGTTCTCAACCCCTAGATCATCTTAGTCATCCTCCTCTGCACCGATTCACTTTTTGATATCCATTCTATAGTAAGGTGACCAGAACTGAACCGCATAGTCAAGATGAGGTCTATCTAATTCTAAATATAGGTTGAGAAGACTTTCGGCCACTTCTGTTACTTACGCTCGCTTGAAATAAATCAGGTACCCTATTTGCTCGATTTCTAAACTTGAATGCATTGTGCCCATGGACGAGAATCAGAGCTACTGTGACCCTAAATCTCTCGCACCCAGACCTGTTTATGAGAGTGCAATTTAAGCAACTAGTTATGTGAGGGTTGTTCCTACCTACACTCAGAATACTGCCATTCCCTATATTGAACTCCATCTACCATTTATCCATGAGTCTTGTACAATCTCACTCTCTAGGTCAGCCTGGGAATACTAACGTCCTGATCGACCTCAATTACTCCTATAAAATCTTGGTATTATCTGCAAAACTACTAACATCATTACTGAATTTCCTGTATCTAGAAGTCATTGATGTAAAATAATAACAAAAGTGGACTAATACTCGTATTGTGGGACCCCCACTCATGTAACACATCCCCAGTCAGATCTTTTTACCACATTGATTTGCATTCTTTGCTTCCTATTAACTAGCCACATATTGACCCAGTTCAAAACTTTACCCTCTACTCCGTGAGCCTGTAATTGAAAGCAACAGTCGTTGGTGAGGAACTTTGTCAAACGCTTTACTAAAAATCAAGATAGATTACATCATAATTTTCATCTCTGTCAACTGCCTCAAATACTTTGTTGTGAAGAAGGACAAGAGATTGGTGGCGCATGACCTACCTTTGTGAACCCATGCTGCAGTCGTGAATTAAGCCTGTTTCTCTAGATGCTTGGATATTTCCTGGCTATTTTCATGGACTCCAGCATCTTACCCTCTAACCGATTTTAAGCTAATTGGGCGATTGTTTTGAAACAACTGGCCTGTCCCCTTTTGAAGAAATCAGCGTCTCCTAGCACCTTTCCATGAAGCTTACTTTATATACCGACAGTATATACCGAACATCGCAATAAGATCTCAGTTAGTGGGTTACACAAATGGTACCTCACCTAATTCCTTTAACACCCTCAGAAATATCCGTCAGGACCCTGGCGACCTTGTTCTCTTGTAAACTTATCTATGTCATCCTGAACTACTTGCCCACTGGTAGTGAGTTATATCCATCAATTCATCCGCCATCTCGCTTCCTCATTTACACCTGAACCCTTTCCGTGCCGTCGTTCGATCCTCCTGTGTGAATACTGAAAGGAAGTAGTCGTTCAACAATGTGCTAATATGTTTCGTAATTGGTTCCACTGGCTTGCCTGTGTTTGTTTTCAACGGTCCCAATTTTCCTCCATCGTGTTTTTGTTTCTATACATCTGAAATAAACCCATAGGATTACTTTTCGCCTCATTTATTACTACTTTGATCTCATTGTTCTTTTGCTTGCTATCCTGAACAGTGTTTTTGCCCTAATCTCTAGATAGTTCGACCAGCCCGGACCCCCTGAGGATGTGTTTCACCATTCTTTTATTTTCTGATAAACTCCCTTCTTTAGCAATCTCATTTTTAGTCACACCCAAGTCATCCATAAAGGTCATTGTTTTTCTTTTCCAGTATTCCTTAAGCTCTGGTATACTGTCCTTGCCTCTCTACTATTACTCTAACAGGTATTGTAAGACATTTCTACCCTGGTTATCCTGACTCTCCAATCACCAGTTCTGGCCCCTCATGAATCCTAAATTATCAGTTTACCCCTTCAAGATGTCTTCAAGGCCCTCGTAATTTGCTCTTCAAAATCTGCTTTCTTTTGCTGGGTTTGGCTCGCGGGTTACCGCCCAGTCTAAGATAAAACAGGAACCGTTCTGTGGTCACTATTTGCTAACTCTCCTTCACCTCCAACTCACATAAGCAAGTTCCCATTATTGGTTGGGACTAAGTCTAATAATATTGTATCTCCTCTGGTAGGCTCAGTAACTTACTTGCCTTAAGGAAATTATCTTGGCATAACTTCAAGAAAATCACTCGGCTTCAGGTCACCCTGAATAGGGTCAACCTTCAGTCTATATTCCTATAATTAAAGTTAAAGCCATTACGCAGATATTCAAACATGCTATATTATTCTGAAACTTTACTTTCCAAATGAGCTTCATTTCGATATAGAACATACCCTACCAAAAGGCAATGTGTTGTGCTACAGGAAGAAAAAAACCTCTAAGTCACGCGCCAAAGAAGAATCACAAGTGATACCAAAAGAAATGAAAGCTGATATCACTGGGAGGGGCTGAGAGATATAGAATGCTATCATGCATTGTTGAAGACTATATAGACATTTGTCTTTCAGTTAATCACCTGAGATTTCCTGACCAAATACAGGTACCGATGGCACAAAATTTTGAGAGACCAGGTTCATGGACTATTTCCTTTTAACGCTTTTCTTAAATCCTTCCCAATTTCTTGATTTCCCATTCTTTCTTTACTTTTTACTAGCAACTTTGATTCAGCAGCTATTTCTTCCTTTTGTTCCTTTATTCGTTCCCTTCCCTCACTCCTCCCTTTCTTAATTTCTTATTTTCTTCTTTAACTTTCTCTCGTTCCTTGCAGTTTTTCTCTCATGATTTCATTTGTTTCTCCTTCTCATATTTCCTTCCTACTTCCCTCCTCTTCTTCCCATTTCCCCCAGGGTGGTTAGTGACCAATTTGGTAGAACGGAAGAGAGGAAAGGGGGAAGGTTGAGGATAGGGAAGAGGGAAGAGAAGGAAGGGAGAGAAGGGAGAAGGTGGGGATGGAAAAGGGGCAGTGAGCCTAAGAGAAAGGAAGGAGAGTATTGTTGTTTGTTGGTTCAGCAAGAGAAGCAAATGCAGCCAAAGGCAGAGCAAAATAAACAATAAACAAAGGTGGAAATGGATGAAAGAACAAACAGTCGTAAAAGACAAAAGAAACCTAAAAGCCATCATTAGGAGGAATAACATTATAGCGCATAGTAACCTTCCCTTAGAATGTGCTTATTTGCATTATATGTTCATAAGTAATAAATCAGGAACCAATACAAATATTACAATAATTACAACAAAACAACAATCGGGATACAATACAAGGGAGAAAATATTGCCGCCAGAAATACTCAATCTATAAACACATCATAAATCGAAGGAAAAACATAATCAAACACAAACATAATCAAACACAAAAAAATCACTCCAATTAAACTGCAATAAAACACTAACTCAGAAAATAAGCAAATTTACATCCACAAGGTTTCCAATTATATCACTTTTTCCTCCACTTGAGTCCATATGAAAAAAATCTATATTACCAATCCAATACGTTTCCTATCATCTCTCTTTATTTCCAACATTGCAACGCCATGGCCAGTGAAAAAAACTTAAATCTCTAGCACCAATAACTTTCCTTCAGTCACCCTTTTTTGTCCCGGCGCCACTTCAAGTCAGTGCGTGAATAATAAATCAAAACTCCTTCAATATAAAAAAAGTGTATTGCCTTTCTAGCCTTGTTGATCCTCATATACTTTGCAGCCTCCATCCGGCGTCATGTGTCATGGCTCGGCGGTGGGTGCCAGGCCAGGTTCAGTTCCCCACTTTGCCTCATTATTAGGAGCATCAGGATATCTTGTGTTCCTTGAAGTATTGATCTTCTTGGGGCAGGGACGGAAAGAAATAATGGGGGTGGGGGAAGGAGAGAAGGAGTGAAAGGGTAAGATTGTGGTGGTGGTGGGGAGGAGTGCGTACAAGAGGAGGAAAAGTAGGTAGAAGGTAGGTGAGGTGAAGGTGGTAGTGTTGATAGTGGTGGTTGGTGGTGGTGCTAATAGGAGGATGAGGGGGAAGATGGTGGAGGAAAGGAAGAGGAGGAAGTGACGGTTAAGTAGGAGACTGAAAAGAAGAAAGGAGGGAGGAAGAAAGAAAGAGTAAATAAAGGAAAAATATTAGGAATGAAAATTTAAAAACAGGGCAGGAAGAGAAAAGGATAAGAAAAGGAGGAGGAGGAGGTGAAAAAGAACTAAACATAAGAAGAGTGAAGAAGAAAACAATAACGAGAATCGAAGAAGGAAAAGGAAAACTTATATAGATAAGGAGGACATAAAGTAGACTGAGAAGTTGAGAGGTATCAAAAGAAGGAAGAAAGGAATACCCCATAAACACCTATTTTATTTCCTTGTTTCATCTCCCTCTCTCACTTCCTTATTCTGGTTCATACTTAAATCGTCCTCGTCTCCTCCTCCCAGATAACTCAAGCATGACCCCGTCACCTTCCCCACATGTTCCTGCCTCTTACCTGTGTCAATATTAAATACCGGCCACCTGCTGCCGCACGCCTCACCCAAAGCAGTGGGGACGTCAAGGCTACTCATGTCTGCTTTTTTCATTGACTCCTTATTTTGTTTAACAGCAGTAAATGTGATTGTAGTGGTTGGGATGCAGCCCACTAGCCCTCCCAAGGAAACCAGCTCTAACCCAACATACAACCCCCCACTCCCAGAAGTGGCTCCAGCATACAACCCAACAACCCCCCCCCTCCCAAGAATAGCATAATAAACCACACCAACCCAAGAGGCCAATAACCTTTGCATAATAGCTCCACCCTCCCAAGAAAAGCCAGCTCCTAACCCAACATCAACAAACCCACACCTCCCAAGAAACCAGCATCTAACCCCAACCAGCAACCCCCTCTGAGGCAACCGGCTCCTGACAACATGACATCTGAGCCAGGCTCTGACAGACATGTGAGGCCCCCTCCCAAGAAACCAGCTCCTAAACTGGCAACAACCCCTCCCCAGAGCCAAAACCAGCTCTATTAGCCTTCAACAACCCCCTCCCAAGAAACCAGCTCTAATGACAACATCAACAACCTCCCAAGAACCAAGCTCTAACCCAACATAACAACCCCCCTCCCCAAGAAACCAGCTCCTAACCGCCAACAACCCCCTGGCCCCCACATGTGGCCAACAACCCCCCCTCTGAAACCAGCTCTATTGTAACAACAACCCCCCTCCCCAAGAAACCAGCTCTGTGCATATCTGAAACAAACTCTAACAGAAACGCATCATTAGGCCCCCCCCTCCCAAGAAACCAGCTCTAACCCAACACTTCCAACAACCCACCCTCCCAAGAAACCAGCTCTATTATGTAACCCAACGCCAACAAACCCACACCCTCCCCAAAAGAGGCAGCTCCTAACTAGCATACAAACCCACGCATAAATACTCCCAAGAAACCAGCTCTGACCAGCAAGCAGACAAACCCCACACCCTCCCAAGAAACCAGCTCTAACCCAGCATGTAAACCGACTCCTGACTGACGCCTGACAGATTGCATCCTCCAGAGAGCAAAATATTTAACATAGCTCAGGCCACCTCCCAAGAAACCAAGCTCTAACCCAACATGTGACCCCACACCCTCAGAGCAAGAAACCAGGCTCTAACCCAACATAATGTCAGTTACGCCCCTCCCAAGAAAGTCAGCTCTGACCTTAGCATATGCCCCCCCCCCTCTGAGAAACAGCAACTAAACCCCCTCCCGAGAAACTAAAGCCTAACAACATCAACAAACCCCTCGAGATGGCTCACAACAAGCATGAAACTCAGTTGGCCTCTAAGAAATAGAAGCCCAACTTAACCAATGAAATCCCACGTGAAATAGGCCTCCCGGAGCCAGTCTATTGGCGCAATATTTCAGACCGAACTCTGGTGGCGCTTATTAAGATTTATCGGAATGAAATCGATAAAAAGAAATACCCAGCTCTAACAACAATGACAAACCCCACACCTCTCCCAAGGGATAGCTCCTAACTGGCTTCAACGCCAACAAACCCCACACCCTCCCAGGAATAGAAACTCAGCTCTAACCCAGCATACGCCAACAAACCCACACCCTCTGAAACCAGCTCTAAACCCAACAGCATAGAATCAATGGATTCCACACCCTCCGACAAGAAACCAATGGCTCCTTCATCCCAGGGAATAGAACCTGTTGGCGTGACAGACTATCAGGAATACGACAATATTTATCCCGGAATCTATTGGCGTGAATTTATCGGGAAATCTATTGAACAGATGAATCGACTGATACACCCTCCCAAGAAACCAGCTCCTAACCCAACGCCAACAAACCCCACACCCTATCCAAGAAACCAGCTCTAAGCCAGCCCCCCCTCCCAGAAACAGTCCTAACCCCAGCATGTAAACCCCCCCCTCCCCGACCAGCTCTTTCAACCCCACTCAATCTAACCCAACGCCAACAAACCACACACCCTCCCAAAGAAACCAGCTTAACCCAACGCCCAGCAAACCCCACCCTCCCAAGAAACCAGCTCTAACCCAACGCTTCCAACAACAAGCCCACAGCCCTCCGCCGCGTGGGTTCAAAGAAACCAAATATGCTCCTGATCCAGCATAACCAAACCTACCCACGGAAGCAAGCTCTTAACGCGCCATGAGTACCCTCCCAAGAAACCAGCTCCTAACCCAACGCCAACAAACCCGCACACCTCAGCCACCACGCCGCCGCGCCGCTATTGGGTTTGTGCGGGACAAAATAGGCAATCTAATCAAGTCGCCGCCGCCTCCGGTCAAACCAGCGAGTAGCCGATGCTTGGCAGCCGCGTCGCCGCCGCCTCCCGAAGATGAAACCCGGCAGTAACGACCAAATCGCCACGGCACGTGCCACCATCAGTACGTGGCAGGATATTAAACCAATGTAGCCGGCGGCGAGGAACAGCGGCAACGGCAACAACAGGGCAGTAATATTAATAATGGCAGCGGAGAAAGTCATATTAAAACCTTGTGTTGTGAAACAGCAAGCAAAAGATTAAAATAACAATAGGAGTAAAAGCAATGGTGACAGAATAAGAACCAGTGTTATAGTAGGATATCAATGTATTATTATTACTTAATATCACACGAATTGGGCGCCACAATTGTCAATGGAAAAACCCGACAGATAGATCACGCCACCTTATAGGAATGTCGTCCCGTCGGTGTTTGCCGTCTCAGTTTTGTATACTTCGCACTCCGATGGTGCGCGGAGGTCCTTGACATACGTGACCAATTGTAACAATTATTTTCCAATCTTAACTCGCACTCCTTCACGAGAGTCAAACTGACACAACGACAGGTCGCTCTCAACTCCGACGCTTCTTGTACGCTAAAGGCTACGAATATGAATTTAAACGCCCAGCAAAAGGAAGCTGAAGTCTTAATCAACACTACTTAAACGCCCCGACAAGCCCGTTACACCAGCGGTGGAAAAGAAATGTTAACAACACGGTGTCGAAAACAAACAACAACAACAGGAAATAAAAGCGATACTGAAGCTCTGCCAACAACAAACCAAAAAGTATGAAACAGCAGTGACAGGAACAACAAATGCCTTTCAAAGAGAACAGTGCAACAACAACAACAGCAGCAGGAACAGTAATGACGCCAGCGAGGAAAAAGAAGTAGTGACATTGAAGCCCCGCGTCATTGAAACTGCAAATAAGAATAAAGCAGCGAGTGACAATAATGAGCAACAGGTGAAGGAAAATAAAGCAACAACAACAAAAAAGAGGAAAAATAAGACCTACCAAAAAAAAAAAAGCGACCAAAAACAGTGATACTTAAACCGCCTTGTCTTGAAACGGCGAACAGCAGTATAAGACTAAAAAGCATAGTAATGGGAATAAAAACAACAACAACAATTGGAAAGAGATAATAAAAAATAGTAGTATCAACAAAAAACAACAGCGAAAAAAGTCAGTAATATTAAAACTCCATATCTCAAACAACAAACAGCAAGAGAAAACAGCAGAAGAAAACCGAGTGCCCAGTTATGATCTTCCCCTTGCAAAAGTGTTATCATACCCATGCAACTTTTAATTAAACGTTACGATACTACTCACATAAAAACCATGCACCAACACCTTACCCCGTGCACAACGCAAACGACCATTTCCATACTACTTACAGCAAAACCATACCAACACTGTACCCTCATACTGGCACAACGCTGAGCAAACCATTTCCATGCCTACTTTACATAAAACCATGCGCCAATATACCCCCCATACACAACACCAAAGCGATTTCCACATAAAACTCATGCACTCAACCTTGCCACCCTCGTACACAACATAAACGACCATTTCCGTCCCTAAACACAGCCATTTCCTGCTCCCTTTATCTGTTGGCAGGGTGAAGTGGGGCGATAAATGAAAAAATTTAATGAAGCGTCTGAAGAAAAGTGTATCTGCAGGTCTTCGTCCCCTTGACCTCAGCAGAGGTGGTGACTATTATTTTTGTCTGGGGAGGAGTAGGAGGAGGAGGAGGAGGAGGAGGAGGAGTAGGAGGAGGAGGAGGAGGAGAAAGAGGAGGAGGAGGGGGTATGAATAAAAGGTCCCTTAGGAAGAACAGACACAGAAGCCTGGTCTATGGCGAGGGTGTCTGTTTCCCTTCTAGTAATCTGCGTGTGGCAGGACAAGACAGAAAAGATGAAGGCTCCTCCCCCACCCACCTCACCTACCTTACCAAGCAACGTGCCGGCAGTGATAGAAGAACACATACCTTTAAGGAAGAAAGGGACATGGAAATTTGTAAAGAGAGAAATAGGAAATTACTACCCTTAACACACTACTGGTAACCTAAGCTGTGGGGAAAATGACTTCATTACATAAAACATAAGAACACAGAAACACAAGGAGAATGGAGAGAGGGACGAGTGGGCTGCACAGGATGGCCTCAGGATCCCCCTAATACTCACGATGGGTGAGTGTAGTTTCAGAGAAGGTGGTGGGCTTGATCCTCGTTTTACCAGCAGTACTAGGCACAGCACCAGTAACCTGTCACCTTACTGCACCCAAACCTCACTCCACCTGTCATGCGGACATTAACTGTTGCTTTACTCTATTGTTAACTTACTTCTCTGCTACTTGCAATCTAGGTTGTGGGGAGAATAATATGAATTTAGGTTGACGTCTTGCTGCAATCTGTCTGAAAACATGCGAAGAAGGTCAGTATAATCTTATATCCTGAAGTACTTATCAATGAGACTTGAAGCAATTGATACTCTGTTGCGCTAACTACTGACGGTGGGAGTCTATTCCAGTGATCGACGACTCTATTATTGAAAAACTTTTGCTCACCAATGTGTTCATCGGTTTCCTAACTTCATACCGTTGCTGCGTGTTATTGTGTTGGTGTCTCTCTGAAATAAACTATCTGGGTTAATATTGTCGAATCCATTAAGGATTTTGAACACTTCAATTAAGTCCCTCTTATCCTTCGCTTTTTAGGAGAACATATCTAAACGCTTTAAACGCTCGTCTATGGCAAGTTTCGGAGCGCTGAAATTTGTTTGGTTGCTCGTCGCTGTATCCTTTCTTGCAAAACTTGATCTTTGATATAGTTCGGTGACCAGGGCTGAACGGCGTATTCTAAGTGTGGTCTTACAAATCTAAATATAATCTCTTCATAAGTTCAGGTGATTTATAATCAAAGTTTCTTGCGATTAATCCTAACATCATATTGGCTTTTTACTCGCTGCAGAACATTGATCTCTCATTTTAAGAGTGTACTGATAAGACACCAAGATCTTTTTCTTGTTTTACTTCGCTGAGCTCATGTCCTTGAATCTGATATTTAAAGTTCAGATTTTTTCACCTATGTGCATTACTTTACATTTATCTGCATTAAAACTCATTTTGCCATGTCTCGCTCAGTCCTTAAGTCTTATTAAGTCTGATTGAATCTTTCACTACTTTCACTGTTCTACCGTACCCTAATTTGGTGTCGTCGGCGAATTTGGCTACTTTTGATAGGATGTCGGTTTCTAAGTCGTTCCGTAAATTATGAATAGTGTTGGAGGACCGAACTGCAGGGCACGCCACTGGTGACGGGTTGCCAATCGATGCTTCACCATTAAGAACTACACGTTGTTATCTGTTGGTGAGCCAGTCGCGAATCCACACACATAGATGGTCGTTAATACCGTGGGAACGCAGTAATGGTTTAGAAATAAGCCTAACGTGAGAACTTTATCAAACGCTTTCTGAAAATCTAGGTAAATTACGTCATATGGGCTGGGCGTCCCAACATGTATAAACATCGTTGAAAAAGTTGAAGTAAGTTGGTAAGGCAAGACCGATTACTACAAAATCCATGCTGACTATCGGTTATCAAATCATTTGTTTCAAGGAAAGTGATTTTTATCCCTCATAATTTTCGAATGGTTTAATTGGGACAGACGTAAGGCTGATGGGACGATAATTACTGGCTTGTTTTTATCTCCTTTTTAAAGATCAGGGTAATATTAGCCTTTTCCTCGAAGGCTACTGGCCTGTGCTAATGACTTGTTGAATATTAATGTTATGGGTAATTCTGGCTGTTGACCATTCTCTCAACACGCGAGGAGATAAATTATCGGGGCCGGAGATTTATTTGGATCTATTTTTTACGGTACGCACACACTTGCTGATATCAATGCCGGTCAATGCAAGCTTATATCTTCAGGGTTTTGATTTTTTTTTTTCGGGGCTGGAATCGATGTCATGTCCTCTTTTATAAATACGCTACTAAAGGTTGAATTTAGGACCGACGCCATGCCTTTACCATCACTAATCGTATTACCGCCACTTAATAGTGAGGGCCGATATTATTTTTAACAGCTTTTTGTTTCTTATGTAACTGAAAAATAACCTGGGTTTTTCTTAGCATCAGTGATGTAATAATAATAAAAAATAGCCTGGTAAAGGAAGAAGAGGAGGAGGCGAAAAATTATAAGTGAAAGAGTGGTGGGTGTTTGACACGTTTGACATGAACTCTAAAAACACTCACGAGAACGCGTTTGACCTCATTTTTGGCCGTAGAAATAATCGATGCGAGTCGGTAGCGTCTAAGGACACCGACCTAAGGACACACAGTCGCCCCACTCTTGGCTACGATTGTCCAGCAGTTCACTGATGACGTTACACGGCTCCGAGACAAGGGTTCTGACAAAAGGCTCCTTGTGTCCGCTGGTTTTAACTTGCGTCCTATTTGTCACACATGAGACTCCCCTCTCCATTGTCATCCTCTGTCTTCCTCTGGTCCTCTTCATGGTATGTACTTGGTGTTTGTTTCCTCTTCCTCTTCTTTCGCCCTTTCCTTGCTTTTCTCTCCTCCTCTTCTTCCTCCTCTCTACCCCTTTCCTTTCTGCATTTCCTGCTTGTTGTCTTTCTTTTCATCCTTTTCTTTCTTTTTCCCTTTCTTATCAATGTTTTTTTTCTTTGCTGTTGTGGTCATACATCTTTTCTCACTAATCGTCATTTTTCCCTCATTTTCTCCCTTCATCAGTCTTTTCTCCCCTCCTTCCTTTCCTTCTGCTCTTTTCCTTTTTTGCTTTCCTATAATTATTTTCCCTGCAGCTTTTGCCTTTTTATTTAAGCCTTTGTGGGATAACTGTGTCCACCAGTCCACCAGGCACCAGGTTTTGTAATGTTGCCCATCTCGCTTGGGTCCAGTGTTGTGCAAAGCAAATTAATCCATAAGCTTCTACTGACCATCATCTTAGTGTTCTCTAATACTTTGTCTGGACAGTCTGTGTCTGGTCTGATATTGACGTCTGCCTTTGTCTCCTCGGCGGTTCTGCTTCAGCTTCTGCTTACTGCTTCCTCCCTTTCTCTACATCTTCATTGCCCCCTCTCTTGTCTCATTTTTGCTTCCTCCAATTCCTCTTCACTTTGTCTTTCTCTCTTCTCTCCAAACTGTTGGTTAGCATTAATTAGACCATCTCGGTTATGCAGTTCAGTTATGTCCCTTTACTACAAAATGGACGCCAGTATGTTAGAATATGTGCAGAGGAAGATGACAAGGTGAAGGGCGCAAGGAAGAGGATTTGTTTGAAGTTTATAAATGGATGAAGGCTGCAGTGAGTGACGTCAATAAGCTTCTGGTGGTGGGAGATAAGGACAGGACCCGTAATAATATGTTTAAGTGAGATAGATTCATAACTAACAAAAGCGTGACAGTCAGATTGTGGTGTAATTCGATAGACACCTGTAAAGAGAGGTTAGATAAATGTATGAACAGGGAAGATTGTGGCGTAACTTTGTGATGTATGCTCTACGGCCTCTTGGATCCTCACGTTCTTTTAATCTACGTTCTTATGCCTGTACCGTTTTCTCTGCATCCGTCCCGTTTCGCTATCGCTGCCTCTTACAAACTAATACAATCTCCGTCTCCTCTCTCCATTTTATCTTATTCACCTGTCACTCTCCTCCTCCTTGCCTCCCTCCCCTATCCGTAACCTTTCCCAGCTCTCTTCTTCTTATTATAGTAGTTGTAATTATATCAGTGTATTATTATCATTGTTATCTATCACCATGGATTAGGATGCAGGTATAGTGGAAAAACCCACTTCAGAGAGATCACGCCACCTCTGTAGGAATGTCATCCGTCAGTGTTTATCGTCCGTTCGTTCTCAGTGTGTATACTAAAGTATTTCATCAAGCTTAGAGGTCACCTTGTTGTACGTGACAATTGTAACCTTCATTATTTTCCAACCTCAAATTCGCCAATCCTTCCAGAGAGCTCTGACACAGACCTATTAATTCGGTCTCTCTCTCCAATTACTGCTACGCTGTATCTTTAGGTTAGATACATTTCACCCTAAGGCAGCAAGTGTTTGCCAGTGTCTCGTGTATGGGAAAAATGTAGCCCCGGAACCAGCTAGATATCCTTCAGCCCAAGTCTCAGGCATAACCTCGGCGTGTCAGGATTCTCACAAACAGACACAGCTAATTTAGAGGCATTCTAAAGTTGCACTATTCCGAAACTAGGCCCTTAGTCAGCTGCTGGAACAATAAAGGGGACGCTTGCTCTGCAGGCGAGCCGCTTGAGTTACACAGTGTGCTGAACACCACATTAAGTTAAACCAATACCAATCCTGTATATATAAATGCGTACAAACTCCCACACAGTCACAGGATGTAGTGCAGCTTATATCTGATGTTAGAACAAGGTGTCATCGAATCAGACTCATCGTGGAATTCACCCTTGTTTCTGGTTCCAAGAAAGACAGTTCTTATCGTCCTGTGATTGATTTCCGGCGTATGAACAACGCGACCGCGGATGATCATTTTCCGCTTCCGTTTCTGGAGATCTTCTGATGTGTCTCGGTGAAATAAAGTCTTTGAGTCGACCTGGTCAGTGGCTACTGGCAGCTACCTATGTCCCCGGGTCCCGTGAAATAACGGCTTTCAGCACGCCTCTGGCCACTATGGTGGACGAGGATGCCGTTCGGGCTCAAAGGAGCTCCTTGACCTTCAAGGACAATGAATAGTATTTTGGGGACTTGCTGGGCAGCTCTGTCTATGTGTATTTGGGCAACATCATCATAGAAGTAAAGGCGTGCATGCACACATGGAAACACTTCAAGCAGTCATGCAGACTTCAAGAGGTAGGATTAAATCAGACTCACCAAATGTGAATTCTTAAAGCCTCGGATCAAGTTCTTGGAGCATGTCGTGGACAAATTCAGCATCCACACAGTGGACGACAAAACAAAAGCTATTACCGAGCTCCTCCACCAACGTCTACAGAAAAGGTACGGTCTTTCTTGGGAGTCGCAGGTTACTGAGGCCTATCATTAAGACTTCGCAGCACCAGCAGGTCCCTAACCCCATCTATTAAAGAAAGACGTACCATTTCAGTGGCTCCCAGCTCAACAAACGAGCTTTGAGGATTTAAAGAAAGCCTTACACAGGCTCCGGTCCTTGTCTTTACAGTTTCAAGGACCTCTTTCAGCTTTATTACCGACAGTTCGACAGTGGACTAGGAGCCGCTCTTATGCAAACAGATAAGTCCGGCAAAAAGCGTAATAGCGTTCGCCAGTCAGTACTAACAGCTCCATAAAGAACTATTCCTGTTGCCCTCCTAGAGGCTCTTGCAATTGTATGGGCTTTGAAGCATTTCGAGACATAGTGATGGGGTTTAAAATTGTGGTGTACACATACCACGCGGCCATAACTGATCTTTTAAGGGTAAAATCTACACGGTCGTCTGAAGATGGTTCTTAACGATCCAAGCATACAATCCGGAGATAAATATATCACCGGGAAACAAATGTGGTCACCAGATGCCTTATCTCGAAATATATCAATAGGCGCGATTGCCACCCCAGAGGTCATCACAACCTCATTTCACATGAGCTGCACACTGCTCAGCGAGACCACCCAGTGTGGAAGGGTTAATTTACGCCCTATGAGTCGGGAATTTGACACAAACCTTCCAAATTGCCAGTTCCCTTTTCTGCAATTTTTTCCTATCAGAGGACAACCTCCTTTGTAGGTCACTTGATAATCAAACCGGTACCTATAGAACAACTGGTCATCCCAGACAAATACGTCCCCAACGAGCCTTACGCTGTCCCATTCTTTAACACACCCATTGCGGGTCACCCAGGAAGGACAAGACACTATCTGTCCTGAACAGAAATATTACTAGCCCACATTACGGTTGATGTGAAAAGAAACATGTCCCAGCACAATGCGTCGTTTGGTATATAGCACAAAGAAAGGGTCCGTAAAAGAGCCCCCTTTTCTATGTTTGCAATACCAGTGCCAGAGGCGCCATCATGGGATGTTGTTAATATAGACTGTACAGCTCTCCCCAGGCCAACATGGTTCGCGCTTTACTTATTGGTGTGCGTCAGACAGTTATCTAGGTTTCTAGTTCTAGCGCCACTCAAGGACAAGACAGCCACACGCGTGGCCCATGCCCTCGTGACTCACGTGTTGTGTCCACATTCGTCTCCTCGAATTCTTTTTACTGGTGACAATGGCACCGAGAAGTTTATAAACACGGTATTGGACAGAACTATGCACTCGGATTTTAAGCAATCCTTCATCACAGCTTACCACCCAGCTTGCTAATGGGTTGGCAGAGGGCTAATCGAAAAATCTTACCAGGTCCTCAGACCCTATCATTGAACGATCTCTACGATAACTGGGAGGATTGGCTGCTCACTGCATATAAGCCGCTTCCATCCATCGTCGATAGCGACTCTACGGTAAATCTCCCTACTACATCCTATGAGGTGGAGAAACGTCTTCCATTACGACCACCTAACTGAAACCACACCAACCTTTCTATAACTTGCTTTGGTAAGTACGCGCAACTTTAACAGATGCATATTTTTTCCTAAGATCACACTCAGAGGTTAGGAGTACGTTAAAGCTACTAAAGGTTGAAATGATGTCAAAACAACACAAACAGAGCCGTCCCGGTGAAAATAAAAGGTATTACTTCAGTCATGATTAAGCAAGCGGAAAGGAGTTCGAAACTGGGAGGCTAAATTTGTGGGTCCTTACGAGTTGTTCGGAATGTCCAGGGGATATAGGTTCGAGGGATTCTTGGAGCAAATAGTGGAGTCAGTCTAGAAGTTCACAGTTTTTTTTTTTTTTTACAACAAAGGAGGCAGCTCAAGGGCAACAAAAAAGCAATAATAAAAAAAGCCTTTACTCGCTGCTCTAAAAAGTAAAATAAAGTGGCCGAAAGGAAAGATCAAATACAGGAGGAGAGGTGTGCACTGTACTCTCCTCTTGTAAGGTTCAGAATCCGTAGGCAGGAGCGAAATACAGATGAAGGAAGATTGTTCCCAGAGTTTACCAGCGTGAGGGATGAAAGAGTGAAGATGCTGGTTAACTCTTACATAAGAGGTTTGAACAGTATGGGATGAAGCATGAGTAGAAAGTCGAGTGCAGCAGGGCACATGAGAGGAGGGAGGCATGCACGTTATGAAGTTCAGAAGAGCGGTCAGCGTGGAAATATCGATAGAAGATAGAAGAGAGGCAACATTGCGGCGGAATTTAAGAGGTCGAAAGACTATCAGTATGAGGAGGCTGATGAGGACCGAGCCTTAGCCTCCACTCTGTCCAGAAGAGCTGTGTGAGTGGAGCCCCCCACATGCAGATGCATACTCCATACTGAGGGCGGACAAGGCCCTGTATATGGACAGCAACTGTGCAGGAGAGGCGAACTGGTGAGCGGTACAGGCTTCTTAGCCTCGAGGAAGCTAGATTTGTCAAGGGGATGAGATATGAAGTTTCCAGTTGAATTTTTTGGACAGTTAAGGATGGACCGAGGATGTTTAGTGTTGAGGGGAGAAGGTGATAAGCTGGGTGTTGTCAAAGAATCGATGGGATAGTTGTTTGGAAGATTGTGTCAGGTGGATGGTGGAGAAACTGTGTTTTTGAAGCGTTGAAGGAAACCAGGTTCTTCTTGCCCCAATCGGAAATAATAGTAAGGTCTGAGCTAAGCGTTCTGCAGCCCTCCAGCCTTCAGAAGTCGTTAAGTTCCTGAAGGTGGGTCTTCTATTAAAGAGAGGTGAGTAATAAGTGGAATCATCGGCGTGAAGAATGGATGGGACAGTTCTGTTTGGAAGAAGATCATCAGCTGAACAACAGAAAAAAGGTGGGAGATAGGACAGAACCCTGGCAGGAGCCCTCACTGTTAATAGATTTAGGGAAAACAGTGACCGTCTACCACTGACAGAAATAGAACCGGTCAGAAGAAACTGGAGATAAAGGTACAGAAGAAGGATAGAAACGAGGAGGTAGTTTGAAAGCAAGATTTGTACTTAGACCCTATCAAGAAGCTTTTGATATGTTCAGCCAATGTACCAAAGTTTCTGACAAACGCTAGAGAGGATGACCAAGGAGTCAGTTAAGAAGCTGGGGAGATCCCAGTAGAACGCCCTTGGAACCCATACTGGCGATCAGATAGTCATGGTCAGAAGTGGAAAGGTGCTTTTGAATCTTCCAGATTCAGGATTGATTCAAGCTTTGAATGAGTCAAAGAAAGTAAAGCTATAGGACAGTAGTTTGAGGGATTGGGCGGTCACCTTCTTAGGCTGGGCTGTATGAAGGCATAGTTCAGCAGAGATAAGAGTAGATGTTGACGAGGCAGGGTGAAAGTTTGACCAGGCAGGTGGTGGTGAAGCAGCTTGGAGAGCACAGTTTTTAAGGACAATGAGGCACTCCATCAGGTCCATAAACCTTCTGAGGATTGAGGGCCAGAGGGCATAGAAAAACATCATTTTGGAAGAATCTTTATAACAGGCATAAAGGAGTCAGAGGGGGATGAGTGGGAGATATGTAGAATCGTCCAAGTGGAGTTTTTAGAAAAAGTTTGAGAAGAGTTCAGCCTTAGAGATAGATGAGACGCGCAGTGTTGCCGTCAGGACTGAAAGTGGAGGAAGATGAAAGTGAAGTTGGAGGAGATGTTTTTTAGCTGGAGTGATGCCCAGAAATCACGGGAAGAGTTAAGAAAGCAAAGGTTTGACATTTCTATTAATGAAAGAATTTTTTTGGTTAGTCGGAGAGAATAGATTTGCTGATTTCGGGCAAATAGCAAGTTCATAATTAGCATTAGTTTGAAGGCTCTGATACCTTTTGTGAGGTACTTTCCTCTCTATCATTGACAGCGAGAACAAGCATTGAATTAGAAAGCCGGCTTTTAGCGAAGATGAAGTAGAAAGAACGGAATGTATGCCTCCATTCAGAACAATCACCTCTGTGATACGCTGAAACACACACAGAAGTCTCTATCCTGAAGCAATAATCATTCCACGGGAAATCGGAAAAGTACCATCCTCAGGTCGTCCCCACCGAGCTGAAGCAAAATGCCAGAAGCATCGCACTCTTCGATGGTCCAGAGGGTGTACAGGAGCGATAGGACCAGGTTGCAGAAATAAGATTGTGATCGGAGGGCCCAACGGAGAGAACAGGATTTGACAAGAATAAGCAGAAAGGGTTTGAGAGTAAGAAGAGGGTCCCCTGAATGTTGGGCCGATCTCCAAGACGGTCAGAGGAATACGTGTCAGGATGCTGGACCAACTGCTCTGGGTCGTTGAGGATATATGCAAGAAGTTGTAAGGCTTGTTCACCAGAGCTGGTCAGTGAAAAGAGGATGAAAGCCAAAGCTGGTGGTGAACATTGAAATCTCCTAGGATGGAATTTCAACTTGAAGAGAAGTGAGTCAAGATGTGCTCCTCTTTAGAATTCAAAATAGTCAAAGAATTTTACATAGTTGGTGGGAGTTAGTGAGAGATAAACTGCACAGATGTATTTAGTAATAGAATGTAATGAAGTCTTAGCCAGATGGTGGAAAATTCAGAAGAGTCAAGGTTGTGGGCACGAGAGCAAGTGATGTTTGCGCTCAAACTGTAGGCACCAACATCCAGCTTTGGATTGAAATTTAGGATGAGAGACAGTAGGAGGGAACAGAGTAGAGATTGGTTTGTCAGTAGCCTCAGAAACACTGTGTTTCTATAAGGAAGATAAGGTGAGGTTTAGAGGAGGAGAGATGATGTTCCACAGAATGAAAATTAGAGCGAAGACCTTGAAATGTTGCAGAAATTGAGAAGAAAAGGTTCGAGGAGTTATCAAAGACACCTCTCTCAGGTCCGGCAACCAGAAGGGAGTCCTCACTGGAAATTCTGGCCCCCCCCAGGCAGGGGACTCGAGGCTTGGTGTATGTACACCATTTTGAGGATTTTAATTTTGGAAAAAAGGTGTATATGTTGTGTGAATGTAATGTGTGGATGTGAGGATCTGTCTTTAGAGGCATGCTGAACTATGCTCTCCGGTGTTGGTGATAGGACAATAGGGAAACAGTTAGTGAGGGACATGGGAAGGGTCTTCGGAGGGCTAGCTCCTTCTCACCTCCATATATACCTCACCTGGGAGTGGCTTCACGCCCGTTCGGTAGGTGTCTTCCTACCTACTCGTCTGAAAGTAATTCCTCACCCTTGGACATTTGATATTAGTAATTCCTTCAGCAGAGTCTAAATGTTCAACAAGATAATCCCAACACCCTTAGCTATAACTTGAGACCACGAGTTTAAATACTTCATTCCC
This sequence comes from Eriocheir sinensis, assembly GCF_024679095.1. Classification (NCBI taxonomy): domain Eukaryota; kingdom Metazoa; phylum Arthropoda; class Malacostraca; order Decapoda; family Varunidae; genus Eriocheir; species Eriocheir sinensis. Next base: position 40,742,049 of record NC_066509.1, read on the forward strand.
ACCACTTTCAGATCCTTGATGTTGCGTTTCTGATCATCTTGTTGTTACCCTCGGCTCCTACTTGCAACGACACCCATCCACACTGAAACCTGGTGCCCCTCAGCTTTTACATAGGAAAAGGTCTTCCTCGCATAGAATGTGCTCTACTCTCCAGAATATATATACTTCCTTGACCAACACCACCTGACTATAATCAGGATAGTCTCAGAAAAAACCTCTAGCATGGCAGACGCCATACAGGCAACCAAAGAGCTAGGGAATCAGAGGTACCTTCTAGTACTAACTCTGGATATTTTTCAACTACTGGAGGATGATTCTGTTCTTACAGGGAAGAAAGGTTGATGAAGTACCTGAGACTAGTTTCACTCAGTTCACTCTCGAGGTAAGAAGAGGGTTGCTCAACATCGTTTACAGGTCCGCCTCAAAGTTCCTTTCGCAGGACTGACAACCGGCGAGGACGTGTGCGATTTGCAGGACCCTACAATCGATGTTCTTTCTTTTGCTGCCCGAAATCGCAGGGTCGTCAACGCCAATTGTAGAAAACTTTGCGCGATTGCATACTCACATTGAGGAACTGCTGAAGCAGACAAATAAGATGAAGTGAAGGGTTAGCACTTAGTTTGTCAAACAGAATAGACCAGGTGAATCAGTTCTCACTCGATCAAGGCCTTGCATGTACTGGAAAAAGTCATTAACTCTGTCGCAACGGCAAATCAGCAGGTTATTAGCAACATGGTGGATGCGGCGCACCGGTAAGAGTCACACACCTGCCTTGTTCCCTCTACGATTTGCTGAAGACGACTATCCATATCAGGTATCAAAATTACTAGTCTCAAGCCGTTGTACAACCAGACTTGAGGTCAATATTTTACCCCTTGATTAGATCAGCCTCCCGATGCCATAATCCGTTTCATAATTCCGTTTCAGACCAGCGGACGTGTTTAAGCCACAAGCTTTTAAATTGTTCCATTTCCTTTCTCCGCATAAGGACAGTGATATGTTACAGCCCTGGACGTCCCCGTCTCTTGTCTTAATCATGAAGGACATTTGCTCCTGTATTCAACGGGTATTCTCACTCTTGTAGCATTGCAGAGGACAGTCTTCAGGCGATTCTGTTGCTCTGCGTCTCTTTTGACTTTCTACCGGTTCGGGGAGGTGTGAATCACCCTCACTCGGGTGAACGCGTCTGACCTCTTTCCTGTGCCCTTACAACAACTTCCCCAACACCTGTTTTCCAAGAACTTTCATGGTCCCATATCGTACTTTCACTTTTTTTATAGTCCTTCTATGTATCAGTAATCTGCCGGAGGGTTTCACTTATCAACAGGTGGTGGTCACTATGCCAAATTGAAGCATGCTATATCCGCTCCACTAACATAACAACGTACCGTCCCGGATCCGTCTGGTTTCGGCCAATATTTCCCATCAGTGTTTCCTCTGCGGTCTCTCGATAACATTCTTCTCAGCATCTCTTGTGACTAATTCCCTTAATTCATTGTCTTTGCAAACAGAGTTTGCAAAACCCTGGAGAAACGCTGTATGAATACTTACCTCACCTACTTGCACCCTGGAATTTTGTACCAATGTTTCTGATGTTCGTCAGTCTCGTCGTCGTGTGCTACCTTATTGGGAGGAACTCTGTCCTGCACGATTATTTGGTTGTTCAAACGGGCGACAGGATGCAGAAGCCACTGTTAGGTAATTTTTTCTCACGCAAGAAAAAAAACATTTCATGTTCTGTAACTATGCCACTTATTAACTACAGATACTTGTGTCTTCATGTTTATCCATTGAGGCTTTTTTTCTATGATTTATGTCGCTTTTCCTGGTGTTACCTCTCATTATTTATATCATTACTGCGAATATTCCTGCTTAGCCATTGTTTTGATATACTTGTGCCATAAGCAGTCTGCTCAACATGTTCACACTATGTCAGGTCCTACAATTAGATTTTTTGGATGTCGCGAGGTCGCGATCAATGGTAGGTGACCGAGCGGTGTTATAGTAGTTATGATTATATCAGTGTATTATTATTATCATTATACATTATCATGGATTGGAATGCAGGTATAGTGGAAACCCCACTTCAGAGAGAATCACGCCACCTCTGTAGGAATGTCATCCGTCAGTGTTTATCGTCCGTTCGTTCTCAGTATGTATACAAAGCATTTCATCAAGCAGGAATCTGTGACGTACGTGACCAATTGTAACTTCATTATTTCCAACCTCAAATTCGCCTCCTTCCGAGAGCTCGACTGACACAGACTATTGCAATGTAATCGGCTCTCTCTCCAACAGCTCGCCGTATTTTTACGGTTAAATTCACTTCACGCAAATCCTGTCTGAGCTCCCACAACCAAGCCTTACACCGTTACAGTTTCCGGTTGAGATTTTGAGTTAAGGATAGAACGAGGATGTTTTAGTGATGAGGAAGGTGATAGCTGAGTGTTGTCGAAGAATAGGGGATAGTTGTTTGGATGATTGTGTCAAAGGTGGATAGGTGGAGAAACTGTTGTTTTGAGGCGTTGAAGGACACCACGTTTCTCTTGCCCAATCGGAAATAATAGTCAAGGTCTGAGGCTAAGCGTTCTGTTGCCTCCAGCCTTGAATCGTTAAGTTCCTGCAGGAATTGGGTCTTCTGACTAAAGAAGTTGAGTAATGCGAGTGTAATCATCGGCGTAGGAATGGATAGGACAGTTCGTTTTGGAAAGATCATCAATGAACAACAGAAAGAGAGTGGGAGATAGGATGAGAACCCTGTGGGACACCACTGTCAATAGGTTTGGGGAAGAACAGTGATCGTCTACCACGGCAGAAATGAACAGTCGAAAGGAAACTGGAGATAAAGGTACAGAAGAAGGATAAAACCATGGAAGGGGTAGTTTGGAGATGCAAAGATTTGTTGCAGACCCTATCAAAAGCTTTGAAATGTCCAGCGCAATAGCAAAGTTTCACCGAAACAGCTAGAGGATAGGATGACCAAAGGTCAGTTAAGAAGGCTACAGGAGATGACCAGTGAAACGCCCTTGCTTGAACCTATACTGGCGATCAGATAGAAAGTCAGAAGTGGAAAGGTGCTTTTGAATCTTCAGTTGGGATTGATTCAAAAGCTTTAGAATCAAACAGAAAGTAAAGCTATAAGACGGTGGGTTGAGGAATTTAAGACAGTCACCCTTCTTAGGCTGGGCTGTATGAAGGCCCGCCAGCAGGAAGGAAGGTAGATGTTGACAGGCAGAGGCGAAGAGAGGTTTGACCAGGCAGGGTGACAGCACGGAGGCACAGTCTTTAGGACAATAGGAGCACTCCATCAGTCCCTGTTTTTCAGTATTTGTTTTCCAGTCTGTAAACATTGTTTTTCTTTTTATCCTTTATCCATGTCCCAAAACTCTTTATTGTATTGTATGTCCTTCGATTTTATTTTGTTACTTTTTTGTTCTTTTAATTTCATGTTATTGTAGTTTTGCTTTCCAGTTTTCGTCCTTATTTTTCCTTATAAGAAAACTTTTGCACTGATTTTTCTTTACATTTCACTCTCGTCGATATTTTCGTGGCGGACGCTCAAGTCTCAACTGTATTCATTACTCGCACTTTTTACTTCATTTTCCTTTTTCGCTGCAACTTTCTTCCCCATTCACACATTCACTTTCTCAAGGCTTTTTGTTTCCTGTTATTTTTTTCCTTGCGTATCACTTTTCCTTCCTTTTTTTTGTATCCTTTTCAATGTTCTTGAGTCCTTTGTCTTTTTCTTCTTGTTTTCTCAATTTTATACCTTCCAGATTCGTGTCTGCCTCTGTATATTTGTGTGTGTGTGTGTGTGTGTGTGTGTGTGTGTGTGTGTGTGTGTGTGTGTGTGTGTGTGTGTGCCTTTCTCTTCTTTTCTTTTAACATCCATTTCCATCTGATATTCGCCTTCTTATCCCCTGTCATTAAATCACTTTATTCCTTATTTTAGCTTATTTATTTTTCTTATTTTTTTTCTTTTTTTCTATTTCTTCCATTTTCCTTCATATTTCTCATTGTTAACTTTCCTTAACTGTTCTTCCACTTTTTCCCTCAGTTTTCCATCACATTCTCCATTTATCTTCGTTTTCCCTCAATTTTCCATCTCCTGTTTCCTTTCTCTGCCCTGTTTTCTCCTCATGGTTGCTTCCTTTTTCTCCTCATGCGTGGCACCTTCGGCTTAGGCCTTTCTGCCAGTGCCAAAGTGCCTCTGTAACCCCCTGACGACCACCAGAATAACCATCACTAGCCCCCCTCCACCCCTCCCTCTGAACCACCTCCTTCCCTGCCGGCAGTGGGGCGTCCCACACCGGACATGGGGCGGATCTCTATTCACCTTCCATTTGTCATCCACAAGTACTCCGCTCTATCCGTCTACAGTCCTTTGGTCGTCAAGGAGTGGAATAAATGAAAATTCAGGAATCGCTCCATTAGATTTATATTTTACAGTAAACAATACAGATGATTTTGACTATAAGTTTTTGATAGAAGGAATTTTGAACAAGCCGGACATAATGGACACTTAGTGGATACTAGTCCTTTCACCTTCATTCATCATCCACCCAGGTGTCCGCTCTATCAAGTCTGATCCTTTGTTCGTCCGAGGCGGATAATAGATAAATGGATTTACTGCATTTAAAATTTATACTTTACGGTAAACATAAATATGATATTGACTATGAAATTGTTGATAGAAGAAATTTTGGAATGGCCGGACATGATGGACACTTGGTGGATACCTAGTCCTTTCACCTTTCCATTCATCATCCACAGGTGTCCGCTCTATCCGTTTACAGTCCTTTAGCACGTCCGAGGCGAGATAGTAAGAAATGTGGACTTAAAATAAATTTATACTTTACAGTAACGCTACATATGATATTGACGTACTATGAAAATGTTGATAGAAGAAATTCGGAATGGCCGGACATGATGGACTCTTGGTGGACGCCTAGTCCTTGCAGCATCTTAACAGCGTTTCGCTTGTCTTGCGGCCGACGGTGTCGACATGTACACAGAACAAGGACGAGATATCGAGGAAGGTGGGTGCGTGGGAACCACAGAGTTTTTATGCCATCGTCCAACAGGTTTGGCGTGAGGTGGATAATTCTATGGTAGCGACATTTAGATTACTGTGCAGTTTACCTACCAGAACATCAATCTTGAAAAGAAAAAAAAGGAGGTTATGAAATATCGATACGTGTTCTGTAACTATAATATATGCCTGACAATGGTCGGTCCAATCTCTCTCTCTCTCTCTCTCTCTCTCTCTCTCTCTCTCTCTCTCTCTCTCTCTCTCTCTCTCTCTCTCTCTCTCTCTCTCTCTCTCTCTCTCTCTCTCTCTCTCTCTCTCTCTCTCTCTACACACACACACACACACACACACACACACATGCATGGTTTCAGACCTGCCAGAATGAGCAAATAATAGACTCTGAGCTCTTTCGTAAGGGTGGTGTCTGGCTGTCTCGACAGAGGCTGCAGCAGATCAAGGCGAATTACACACACACACTCACACACGAAAAAACAATAAAAAGGAGACGAGAGAGAGAGAGAGAGAGAAGTATTTGGTCTGGATGTGGAGATGTGAGGATCCAGGTCTGGATGAGCCGAAAGGAAAGACAGGATAAAACATAGAACGGATGCAATTTAAACTAAAATACATATTCTCATGCCTATAGTGACGTCATCTGATTTGCGCTATTCAGGCTACCTCACTGAAGTAGTCAACGTGGTTAATATTCCCCACGTCCAACAGTCGCCCGACGGAAATGCGAAACGCCAAAATCGTCAGGCCTAATCCTGCTATCGCAGGATTGGTAAAATCAACAACTGACAAGAACCAACAAGGAATCTCAATCATTGAGTTACCAATTGGCATCATTGCGGAATGACTCGCAGCTCGCCAGCAATACTGACTACGCCCACATCACGCCCACGAAGGGGGTGAATAAAGTGGCACCTAGGACACTCGCCGGGTGCAGAAGAACACCCATACAAAATTTCAAGAAAATCCGTGGTGCAGTAGTGTAGCTGTGCATTTACCACGCACCACCCACGCCCACGGGGGAATAAGAGTAACCTAGAACACTCCCCGAAAACGTATTCGTGGTTTGGAAGAGACAAGAAGTGAAGGAGAGAGTAGATGAAGGAGAGGATGTCCCCTGACAGAAGGCTGTGTACGTACTACCATAGATACGTGTACATGGGCCGTGGGAGAAGAGTGATATGGTTGGAAGGCCAAGGCAGCGGGGAGGAGGAAGGAGGAGAAGCCCTGACTCAGTGTTGCGCTGCCTGCCATAATGATGGAATTCTGCACCATGAATTTTGGCACGCGTTTGCCATCTGCCATTATTTTTTGAGGAAAAATGTTAAGTGGGTGGTGATTCATGTTTGCCTATGGACGGGAAAGGAATGACCGCGCCACCGCCTTCCTGACCTCCGGCAGGGTTTGCTGGCGTCACCCATCTAAGCCAGTCTAACTGCAGGGGCCCCATGGGTGAGCCATGCAGCTCTCTCTCTCTCTCTCTCTCTCTCTCTCTCTCTCTCTCTCTCTCTCTCTCTCTCTCTCTCTCTCTCTCTCTCTCTCTCTCTCTCTCTCTCTCTCTCTCTCTCTCTCTCTCTCTCTCTCTCTCTCTCTCTCTCTCTCTCTCTCTCTCTCTATCTCTCTCTCTCTCTCTCTCTCTCTCTCTCTCTCTCTCTCTCTCTCTCTCTCTCTCTCTCTCTCACTTCTTGTCTTTCAAATTCCTCTCTCTCTCTCTCTCTCTCTCTCTCTCTCTCTCTCTCTCTCTCTCTCTCTCTCTCTCTCTCTCTCTCTCTCTCTCTCTCTCTCTCTCTCTCTCTCTCTCTCTCTCTCTCTCTCTCTCTCTCTCTCTCTCTCTCTCTCTCTCTCTCTCCTTCCTTACTTGTCTCTTAAGGTCTAGAAGCCGTACGTTTCAGTCAAATAATGGTATTCTACCACTATCGCGTTCACCAATTCTCATTTATTATCTATACATATGCATTGAGATAGGATAGGCAGAAGAGGTGTGTGTGTGTTTGTGTGTGTGTGTGTGTGTGTGTGTGTGTGTTTACCTAGTAGTTCTTGATTTGCGCGAGGGTAATCTCATGGCCCGTCTCTTGGCAACAGCAGTAACGTTATTCAATCTTACTACTACTACTGGCCACTATAGTATGATGTTCCATATTTCCTATGTATTGATATATATTCATCATTAGTTTTGTCCCACCACGTGTTCTCTGCTTCAAACCTCATATGCCACACCTGGGTCACCTCACCTCCTTTAATGACCTCCTTGAGATTGCATCCTCGCCCTACCCTAATTCCTTCCATCACTCCTTCCTCTCCTCCATCAGGCAGAACTCTTCACCAGCATTCACAGAGGCTGTATCACCTCCTCTCTCCGGAACTTCCTAACATATACTTGTACATATTTATCCAAAGTATATTTACAGGAACTAAGGCAGCGACTTCAACACTACTACACAATACTGTATTTTACACTATTAAATTGGAGGCAACAGTACACTACTACTACTACCTACTACTACTACAAGGGTCAAAGCCCCAGGTCATGCAACATCTCGGCCTCAGTGGACCGATGCATGGCGCCGACCGTTTAAGTTTGCATCAGTCAAGTTCAGGCCATATCACAAGCAGACTGATTCCCTCTCCTTATCATCGGTACGTCTAGCTTGTGTTATTATTGATCAATGTGATGTGTGTGTGTGTGTGTGCTTGTGTGTGTGTGTGTGTGTGTGTGTGTGTGTGTGTGTGTGTGTGTGTGTGTGTGTGTGTGTGTGTGTGTGTGTGTGTGTGTGTGTGTGTGTGTGTGTGTGTGTGTGTGTGTGTGTGTGTGTGTGTGTGTGTGTGTGTGTGTGTGTGTGTGTGTGTGTGTGTGTGTGTGTGTGTGTGTGTGTGTGTGTGTGTGTGTGTGTGTGTGTGTGTGTATGTGTGTGTGTGTGTGTGTGTGTGTGTGTGTGTGTGTGTGTGTGTGTGTGTGTGTGGATGTGTGTGTCTGCTGCAGGTTCACCAAGTCTGCCCTTGCTGTCAGAGAAAGGGCCAGACACCCTTCCACAGCTTGAACTATAACGTCTTACTGTGAAAAGACATGATAAAGTTATTTATCTTAGCACAAGACTGAAATTTCTTCCGGGTAACAGTGAATTAGAACCCTTTCTGCTTTTAAGGGTCTCTCAGGATGCAACTCCTCACCAATGGAACTCCTGACAGTTACTCTCTCAAGAGGGTGGATCGCACGCTGGACACAATGGACTGTGCCTGAGGATGCTAAAACGATGTCATCAGCACCCGGAGGAGCTGAGGGGAAAAATTTGTCCCCGATGGATTTGTCCCTGCGCTATCTGCCCAGTGATCCCCTACGAGATTCTGCATACTTCTAGCAGCTGATTCAAGTTGAGAGTAAGTTACCTATTTATCAGTTATTCTAATTTTGCTTTACAAATAAATTTTATTCAGTACATGCTTTTTCTTAATATAGTAAGCCATCACATTGGTAATGAATTAAAACACTCTAAGATTCATGACACTAAGTCTTTACAGAAACTATTTATTCAGTAAGTTTCTTTTTGATCTATAGTAAGAAGGTCAGGGACAAAAGTAATTATATTCCCATCTAATATTAGATAAAAGTATATTTTGGATGACAGCAGTTTAACAATCGTTCCTTTTTCTGCTTTACTACGATATTTTACCATAACTTCAGCGGAAAATAACTCTTGATAGATTTACCGTGGTTTCAGTAATTTTACCTGTTTATTGTACAAAACTTCATTATTTTTACTTTTCATATCATGTGCAGTGGTATTATGTGCAAAATAAAGAGTAAAAAAAGCCCGCCAGATGCTACACCCCAAAAGTAGCTGAAAGTATTTCAATTATTCACCATGTGTAGTACGTTGTACCTGCTCTCCTCTCTCAAGAAATATGGACCTCTTCAGTATGGATTCGAATCTGGGTTCAGGCATGACCTATACCCAACTAATTCATCCCTCCTTTATGTTCTCATCGATATATGGGTACCTGGGTAAACATTTAGCTTTCCCTGGGAAGGTATATAATACCATCTAACTCTGGCAGATTGCCCGGATATCATCTTGTCAGCAAATTGTTTCCTGGTTAATGTTCATGTCGACATCACATATCCACCACATAGGTTCAAGTCACGAGGACCCAAAATCGAGCACCAAAGCAACGGTAGCCACCACCCCGCTTTACTTTGGGCACGCTTTACTTATAGAAATGCATGCAATTAAATCTCTCCCTTTATGTTTTCAGATCTTGGCTAAACACTCACACTTCTTCGAGGGGAAGGCCAACACTGAGCCACACAAATCCCACAGGATGGCACTGAGGAAGGCCTTTTGCAACTGTGCTCCAAGCCAAATGCTGGGACGAAGCGTGGCTTGACACATTGCATTCGACAGCTTATCCACAAGTTAGCCCCAGAAGTGTCTGGGTGCACTACTGTCTCAAGGGCACTCGCCAAGAAAACGTAGCATGGAAGACGAACTTCATCGCTTCGTCAGAATCATCATGGTAGTTGTGATGAAGATTTGGGGGGTGGACGAGAATGTCGCCTCCACACACCTTGCCGAGGCGTTGCGGAAAGAAAGCGACCGAGCTGGCTTCCGTTTAACGCCTCGGGCAAAGAAAACACGAGGTGGACGAAATGGTGAACCAAACGCTGTTACAGACAACATACGTGATGACATTGCTATTGCCTCAAACAGCACAGATACCACTATATCTAGAGGTTCTCCAAGTAATTTAGATAAGGGCCCATGTGACTCAGATGGAGACGTAGACAGTATTGTAGCAAACAGTGACAGCGACAGGAGTGGTGTATCGGATGCAAACTCGACGCTTTCTGATGATGAATAAATGTATCAAGTCCTAATGTATCAGTAATCTCGGGTACTGCAATGACATAATGTTTAATTCTTCCTTATTCACATATTTCTCACTTCCTCTGCCTCTTTTTTTCTTTTACTAACACATTCTATATAACTAACATACTAACCGCCAGTATCGCTCTGGCATACTAACGTTCATACTAACCTTTAATGGCATCTATGTCAATGCAGTTATAGCGATGTTGTGTAATTTCTAGTATGGTAAAGTTACTGCATCTTTTGTGACAATAAAGAAAATATAGTTTTAATCAGTTTCAATTCCAATAATTATCAAAGTGAGCTAGATATTATTATTATTATTATTATTATTATTATTATTATTATTATTATTATTATTATTATTATTATTATTATTATTATTATTATTATTATTATTATTATTATTATTATTATTATTATTATTATTATTATTATTTGCATTATGTCAACAAACTTTGTAGCATGACTGCAACTGGAATTGGTGTCTAACCTTTAAGAGGTCTCATCAATATAAAACTTTAGTTGATAAAGTATTCCCATTATGAAATAAACTATAAGTGAAATATTTTTACTTTTTGTTATATTTTAAGTGGAATATCTTATACTTTATTTTATTTACGGATGTAGTGGATGAGTTTCTAGTGATTGGAATACAAATACCAGTTGTAAGTTAAATGTTATAGACTAACAACCTAAAAACATAGATTATGATTTACACAGACTACATGCTGAAACTATAGCTTACACAGTAAAAATTTAAAATAAATTACACGGTTAGCCTAGACCTTGACTGATCAGGGATTAGTGGATATTGCGGATATTCCAGACAAAGGCGGATGTACCGGATCCTAGACGGATCCGTCATCAGGCGGACGTTGAGGCAGCTAGGTGGAAACATACGCATACGGCTGTTGTGGACGCTAGAAGGATCCGGGAACAGGCGGATAGTGCGGCCGCTAGGCGGATTCAGACTCAAGAGGATATTCCGGATTCTAGACGGATTAAGAGACAGGCGGACATTGTGGACAAAGGTTGGATAATGTGGACAAAAAAAGGTCCCGTCCGTACCGTCCACATTTGTCGAATCATGTCCGCACAGGAGGACAAACCGGATGTGAAGGATATCCATCGGACATCCGGTATATATATATATATATATATATATATATATATATATATATATATATATATATATATATATATATATATATATATATATATATATATATATATATATATATATATATATATATATATATATATATATATATATATATATATATATATATATATATATATATATATATATATATATATATACATACACACACACACACACACACATATATATATATATATATATATATATATATATATATATATATATATATATATATATATATATATATATATATATATATATATATATATATATATATATATATATATATATATATATATATATATATATATATATATATATATATATATATATATATATATATAAGTGTGCCTCCTATTGTCCTTAAAAACTGTGCCTCCGTGCTGTCACCCTGCCTGGTCAAACTCTTTCGCCTCTGCCTATCAACATCTACCTTTCCTTCCTGCTGGAACTATGCCTTCATACAGCCTGTGTCTAAGAAGGGTGACCGTTCCAATCCCTCAAACTACCGTCCTATAGCTTTACTTTGTTGTCTATCTAAAGCTTTTGAATCAATCCTTAACCGAAAGATTCAAAAGCACCTTTCCACTTTTGACCTTCTATCTGATCGCCAGTATGGGTTCCGCAAGGGGCGTTCTTTTTTTTTTTTTACATTGCGGCCTATTGCGCCGGTAGGCTTTTTCCCGGTGGATCCTGATGGTCGGTCCAAGGCTTCTTTCCGGTGGGTCCTGATGGTCAGCCCAGCCTGTTCTGGCGCAGGCGAGTGTTTATAGTGGCGCCATCTTGCATTGGCTCATGCTGCCCTCCCGGAGCTCGTCTTTAATCCTAGAATCTAGAGTCCGGGTTGATAGGTGGTCTTCTGGACAGCATGTGGGTAGTTTTAAGTCACTCGGCGGCGGCTGAAAATTTCCAGCTTGGTGGCACCGGGCGGGGATTGAACTCGCGTCCTCCTGAACACGGAACCGTTACTCTGACGACACAGCCACCGCCTCCCCCAACTGATGATCTCCTAGCCTTCTTAACTGAGTCTTGGTCATCCTCTCTAAGCCCTTTCGGTGAAACCTTTCCTATTGCGCTGGACATATCAAAAGCTTTTGATAGGGTCTGGCACAAATCTTTGCTTCCCAAACTACCCTCCTACGGTTTCTATCCTTCTCTCTGTACCTTTATCTCCAGTTTCCTTTCTGACCGTTTTATTTCTGCCGTGGTAGACGGTCACTGTTCTTCCCTTAAACCTATTAACAGCGGTGTCCCTCAGGGTTCTGTCCTATCTCCCACTCTCTTTCTGTTGTTCATTGATGATCTTCTTTCCAAAACGAACTGTCCTATCCATTCCTACGCTGATGATTCCACTCTGCATTACTCAACTTCTTTTAACAGAAGACCCACCCTACAGGAACTTAACGACTCAAGGCTGGAGGCTGCAGAAGGCTTAGCCTCAGACCTTACTATTATTTCCGATTCCGGCAAGAGGAACCTGGTGTCCTTCAACCACTCTTTTGGCTACTCTTATCTTTTTTCTGTTGTTGGAGCGGCGAGTACCTAGCGGGCTTTATATATATATATATATATATATATATATATATATATATATATATATATATATATATATATATATATATATATATATATATATATATATATATATATATATATATATATATATATATATATATATATATATTTTTTTTTTACAGCAAAGCCACTTGCGATACCCTCCTCTTGAAGAGTTCAAGTCGTAGGCAGAGGAGGAAACAGATGAAGGAAGATTGCAGAGAGTTTACCAGGGCGGGATGAAAGGAAGAAATGCTTTAACTCTTGCATGCTAAGGGGTTTAGGACAGTAGGGAGTAGAATGAAGTGTAGCAGTACCAGGGTGGGAGGGTGGGGCCGCGGGAGGTGGAGGCATGAGTTCGAAGAGCAGTCAGAATGGAAATATCGATAGAAAATAGAAGAACAGAGCGGCGGAATTTAAAGTTTGAGACTATCAGTATGTAGACTATATGAGAGCTGATAAGATGTCCAGAAGAGCTGCATGGAGCCGGTAGGCTTGCTTGAGGGGGCTGGTTGGTATTCGGCCCCAGCCTGTCATGGCGCAGGCAAGTGTTTATAGTGGCGCCATTTTCTCTTGGCTCATGCTGTCCCCCGGAACTCGTTCTTGATTCACTTGGACGGTTTCCTCTAGAGTCCGGGTTGATGGGTGGTCTTCAGGACAGCATGTGGGTAGTTTTAAGCCACTCGGTGGTGACTGAAAAATCCGAGGTGGTAGCGTGGGGATTCGAACTCGCGTCGTCCATCACGTGGTGAATGTGGGCCCAGCACGCTACCACTCAGCCACCGCCTACCCATATCTATATATCTATCTATCTATCTATCTATCTGTATCTATCTATCAATCTATCGCTCTATCTATCTATCTATCTATCTATCTATCTATCTATATATATATATATATATATATATATATATATATATATATATATATATATATATATATATATATATATATATATATATATATATATATATATATATATATATATATATATATATATATATATATATATATATATATATGTTTGTTTGTTTTTTTGTTTGTTTTTTACAACTACGGAGACAGTTCAAGGGGGTAATGGAAAAAAATAAAAAAAATAAAAAGGACCGCTACTTACTGCTCCAGAACAGAGGTTAAAGGAGTGTTCAAAATCAAAGGTCAATTTCGGGAGGAGAGGTGTCCTGATACCTTAATCTTGAAAGAGTTCAAGTCAAAGGCAGGAGGAAATACAGATGAAGGAAGATTGTTCCAGAGTTTATCAGCGTGAGGGATGAAAGAGTGAAGATGCTGGTTAACTCTTGCATAAGGGGTTTGGACAGTATAGGGATGAGCATGAGTAGAAAGTCTTGTGCAGCGGGGCCGGGGGAGGAGTGGAGGCATGCAGTTAGCAAGTTCAGAAGAACAGTCAGCATGAAAATATCGATAGAAGATAGAAAGAGAGGCACCATGGCGGCGGAATTTGAGAGATAGAAGACTATCAGTATGAGGAGGAGAGCTGATGAGACGAAGAGCCTTTGATTCCACTCTGTCAAGGAGAGCTGTGTGAGTGGACACCCCCCACACATGAGATTCATACTCCATACGAGGGCGGACAAGGCCCCTGTAAATGGACAGCAACTGTGCGGGGGAGAAGAACTGACGGAGGCGGTACAGAACGCCCAGCCTCGAGGAAGCTGATTTAGTAAGAGATGAGATATGAAGTTTTCAGTTGAGATTTTGAGTTAAGGATAGACCGAGGATGTTTAGTGTTGAGGAAGGTGATAGCTGGGTGTTGTCAAAGAATAGGGGATAGTTATTTGGAAGATTGTGTCGAGTGGATAGGTGGAGAATCTGTGCTTTTGAGGCTTTGAAGGACACCAAGTTCTTCTTGCCCCAGTCGGAAATATTAGTAAGGTCTGAGGCTAAGCGTTCTGCAGCCTCCAGTCTTGAATCGTTAGGTTCCTGTAGGGTGGGTCTTCTATTAAAAGAAGTTGAATAATGCAGAGTAGAGTCATCGGCGTAAGAATGGATAGGACATTTAGTTTTGGAAAGATCATCGATGAACAACAGAAAGAGAGTGGGAGATAGGACAGAACCCTGTGGGACACCACTGTTAATAGGTTTAGGAGAAGAACGGTGACCGTCTACCACAGCAGAAATAGAACGGTCAGAAAGGAAACTGGAGATAAAGGTTGAGAGAGAAGGATAGAAACCGTAGGAGGGTAGTTTGGAAAGCAAAGATTTGTACCAGACCCTATCAAAGGCTTTTGATATGTCCAGCGCAATAGCAAAGGTTTCACCGAAACGGCCAAGAGAGGATGACCAAGAGTCAGGAAGGCAAGGAGATCACCAGTAGAACGCCCCTTGCGGGACCCATACTGGTGATCAGATAGAGGGTCAGAAGTGGAAAGGTGCTTTTGAATCTTTCGGTTAAGGATTGATTCAAAAGCTTTAGATGGACAAGAAAGTAAAACTATAGGACGGTAGTTTAAGGGATTGGAACGGTCACCCTTCCTAGGCATAGGGTGAATGAAAACATTCTTCCAGCAAGAAGGAAACCTATTAAAGGTTTCAGGGGCCGTGTTCCCCTGTTTTTCGCAAATAAAACTTCAACAAAAGCGTCGGACAAGGAAGTTATTTTGGCAGTGGATATTTGTGACCCCAACTTAATGGGTAAAAATATGATTTGGTGTCATATATGGATAATGAAGCACTTATAGGAGTAAATTTATGGTATACTTGGCTGAAAATTAAAGGCACTATGAGCGAGGCTAGCCCCGCCCCACTCATCTTCTCGTGACGTCGATGTAACATTTAGCTCTGACGTATGAGTAATCATCCATCCAACCAGCAATTATGTCTTACTGCTTCACACACACACACACACACACACACACACACACACACACACACACACACACACCGTAGCAATATTTAATCTACTGTGAATATGATGTTCCTTATATGGACTACCAGTTGGGGAGAAACAGTTTTACTCGAAGGAAATTACTTATCCCTTACATGGAAAATGTGACTATTGGTAGTACATGCTGCATGTATGTAAGCGAGCAGTAGTTTCTGGTTTCATCCCTTGTTAGTTCACCAACCTCCCCCATACCCAACCTTTCCTTCCTCACACAATCATCGCCACCCAACCACCCAACAACACCTTTGTCGTTTATGGCATGTTACCACCTAAAGGGTGATACACTATCTGAGACTGTACATACGACTGTATCATTACGAATCTTATTACTAATATATGTGCAGGTTATCACATACTGTAAATTCCACAGCTTTTGGAACATTCCTACCGAACTTGTACATCTGCTGTGTTCCGTGAGGCCTTATGGCCTTTAGGTAATTTCACATGTCTGACATTTTGTGGCAATCCCTACATTTACACATTCCAGGAAGACCTGTGAGGTGCTGTAATTCGAAATCTATTGTTATTTACCAATATGCTCATTTAGTATTTTATATTCAATTATGTGTCAGCCATACATCCCTTGATTTTCGGCACATACTTTTGAAATACCCTGTATATGAATCGCCCTCTCACTCGTGCCATGATCTCGATGTGAAACCTTAACTATGTAATCACCGCCTGAGACGCGATCGCTGAGCGAGGTGAAGTGGTGCCCATGTATACCTCGACGAGACATTGTTCACCACCAGGATGAACCACAGCAGGGAGTGAGTGGACACCAAGCAGGTTGTCACCGGTGACACTTATAGTCAGCAGATACCGCCTGGGGAAGGGGAACGATTCGTGGTGGTCGCAGCTGGCACGGCCAGTGGCTTCGTAGAGGGCTCATTCCTCTGCTACGCGGCCAAGAACACCAGCGGCGACTACCATGGCGAGATGACGGCCGACCTGTTCCTCCGCTGGCTGACAACGCAGCTCCTCCCGTCGCTGACCGAGCCATCGGTTCTGGTGCTGGACAATGCGCCTTACCACAGCAAGCTGACTGCGGAGAGTCGCTGTCCCACAACAGCGACCAAGAAATCTGACCTAATCAACTGGCTGAAGAAACGCAGACTCCCCGTCCCACCTGGCGCCACACGACCTGAGCTGCTGCTCATCTGCCACCAAAACCGGCCAAAGCCCCAATACACGGTGGACAACATCATCCGTGAGTGGGGCCATGAGGTCGTCCGTCTGCCACCTGCCCACCCAGAGCTCAATGCCATCGAGCAGGTGTGGGGGTGCATGAAGCGCCACGTGCGTTCTTCGCTGCATCGCTTCACCAGGGTGGACCTGCAGACCAGACTGGCTGAAACCAGGCTTTGTGCCACCCAGGAGGTGTGGGCGGCTGCTGTGCGACGATCCCGAGACTTCGAGGACGGGTACTGGACGTCGGATGATACCCACGAGCCAGCGATGAGGAAGACACAGAAGACCTGTACCTCGATAGTGATGTTGAATAAAGGTTAACGTGTGCTAAGCATGTTATTGTTTACATCATTTGTATGCTTATCATATTTCTAGCTTTTGTCGCCGGCTATATTCTTCCTGTAATCTCTGAACCAGAAGTACATACAGTACACTGCATTAGATGAGGCCGATTAGCGTTACATAACTTCAATTTTACTTCAGGACTTGTACTTTTAACTCTCCTAAAGATGAATCCTAAGACACGAATTGTTTTTACTTCTGATCTCTATGATTAATGTGTGAGCACTTCAATCAAAGTCGTCTGGTGAGTGTTGTACATTTGCAATATCGTCTCTCCCACGAAACAAATGGGAAGAAGAATAACGAATCTATATATATTTCAGACTTTATGACGCATCGAATGTTTTTCGCAAATAACTTTTAAACAAATAGTTGTTTCAATAAGCCATTTTAGCACAGTTTGTTTGACACAGTCCTCTAATTTCGGGCACTGCAGTGCAAGAGCCGAAGGGACATTCGGACAGGGGACAGTTTTACGTAACGAAGTTGTGACGTGTATCACACAACCACCTCTTCCTCCACCTCAGTCTCCTCCTCCCTCCCTCCTTGCCTTCCTCCTTCCCCGTATTCCCGCCTTCCCCCAAGCCCTCCCAATGGACCATATTGGCTATACAGGCAGCGCCACACGTGGCCGCTCAGTGAGCTGTCAAAGCAGTACTTTCCATAGAACTCAAGTTATGTACTAGAGTGCGTCTGAGGCTGCCTCCAGGATACAAGGCCTTGGTGCCGCCACCGCTCCAAGCCAACGACTGCACACACTTTACTCCTACCCGATTTCCTGACTCTTACTATTTGACATGGAGAAAAATTGAAATCGGATAGGAGTGAAGTGTGTGCAATCATCAGCTTGGGGCGACGGCGGCATCATGGCCCTGTATCCCTGAGACAGATTCAGACGCACTCTAGTCTATAACTTGAACTCTATGGAAAATTCAGCTTTGAGTTGAGTGTCCACATGTGGCGCTGCCTGTATAGCCAATACGGTCCATTTTCTCCTCTCTCTCTCTCTCTCTCCACCCCGCCCGTGTAAATAGACGCCGTGCATCGCAACAAACCCGTAACCGTGATCCCGCAAGTACCACCACCTCTATTACCAAGCCTCTAGATAACTTAAAAATCCTTAGTTTCAATGCGCGTAGCCTAAGAAACAAATTTGATGAACTGAGATGTCTTGCTTTAACAGAAAATTTTGACATAATTGCTATAACCGAAACATTTATCGACACCACAAATATTGATTTAAGTTCCGAATACAACATAGATGGCTACAGACTCTTCAACAAAGATCGTGTAAACCGTAGAGGCGGTGGCGTCGCCCTTTATGTCAAAAGCTATTTGCAACCCACTGACAAAACACCGGGAAACAGTAACGTTGAACATTTGTGCGTGCGAGTAAACATTGCAAAAGTCAATTTAAATATATCTGTCACCTACAGACCTCCCGGGCAATCAC